>NW_016162687.1:40689-41313 GCF_001687245.7 Rhagoletis zephyria
CTATATCTTCTAGTAGCGTTGAATGACTGACAGTGTCGAACGCCTTGGACAGGTCCAACGCTACTAGAATAGTTCTCTCACAGGGGCGGTTTCAGTTTAGACCACGAGTTATCTGAGTGTTTATGGCGTTAAGTGCTGTTGTTGTACTATGCACTTCACGGAACCCATGTTGATGCTTCGCTGGGGTCAGGTGGTTCGTAAAGTACGGGAGCAGCAGGGCCTCGAGTGTCTTCGCTACCGGGGAAAGGAGAGTTATCGGGCAATAAGACTCTCCTTTGTTGGCTGGTTTCCCCGGTTTGAGCAGTGGGACCACTCTCCCCATTTTCCAGATGTCTGGAATGACGAGAGTGGCCATAGACAGGTTGAGAACCTCCGTTAGGTACGCTACTACCGCAGGACCCAAATTTTTCAGCATTAACATGCATATTCCGTCGGGTCATATGGCTTTGGAGGCTTTCGTCTTCCCGATGGCTACCCTTACCTCACCGCTGATGAAAACAACTCGACGTTTGGCTTTATCCACCGGAGGATGCAGAATGAACTCCGACGAAGTGTGGTCACCAAAGTCTATCTCCACTCTGTCGTCGCGCTTCGTCGGGTTGGCCAACGACCTCACGGTTGACC
>NW_016162688.1:0-41309 GCF_001687245.7 Rhagoletis zephyria
CGCTTGCGCTGGGGCCGACTTAGGAGACTGAGTACCATGCTGTTGCCTTGCACCAGCATGCTGAAGGTGCGAAGATTGTTGCTCCTTTCCTGTTGCTATAGCATCGATCGGGTTACTGGCATTAATACTTTCGGTAAATTCAGCANTGGCAGTGCAGGCTTAGGCGGGGGCACATCCGAAATTTTTCTACTAGGCAAATCTGGTTTGGGAGGTGCCATAATACTGATCGGATGTGGATCGTGGTGAGAAATGTCGTCCTCCCATTCATTTATAGAACTCGCAAGTTCGGCTAATTTTCCGTATCGTTGTTTGACACGTTTAATACTATTTTCCACAGTTTCTTCAGCAGGTGAGTCCGCACAGAAATTACCCTCAGTACGATGTATTGGAGATGAGAGATCGTTTGGATTCGCATATAGAGCTCCGAGGCGTTGCAATCGACTACGTGATGTATCCCTTATTTTGGCCAAAGAATGCTCTGAACTGGTATCGGGGCCATCCTTAACTATTTCTTGTTCTTCCACCTGAACCTGCACCTAGAGATATTCACCACAAATAAATTTTACTTACGTTTAACACACCATTTATCTGATCCATTTTAACTTACTTCCACGTCTTTATCCGTCATAATGTTAATTTCAATTCCCAAATCCATATTTTCCTTATCAACTGCTGTGAATTGACGATGAACTCTTTTGGCATTGGTCGACGTACTCACTAAATCTACCGTAGGTTTTTCGACGACTTGCAGCCTATTACTGACGCCTGTACAATTTTCTATATTATTGGTGATTCCTGCCGTTGTCGACGCTTGCGCTGGGGCCGACTTAGGAGACTGAGTACCATGCTGTTGCCTTGCACCAGCATGCTGAAGGTGCGAAGATTGTTGCTCCTTTCCTGTTGCTATAGCATCGATCGGGTTACTGGCATTAATACTTTCGGTAAATTCAGCAAGCGGATATTTGCCTGCGTTACTAATGCCCAATGCACGACTTCGCTGCTCAGCTTTATCTAACATTCGCTGCAATGCATAAGTATATAAGTACATATAAATATGTATAATTTTGTGGAATTCATAGATGCGCCTGAAAATGACCTTTAAAGTACAACTACACCCAGGTTTTTCCGGATTTTAGCTGTTTCTAACTCAAATGAAAGCCGACTTACCTACTACGAAATTCTACCTTAGCTCAGTACAATTAATCTAAGATCTACGACCTTTTCCTACCTGCGTAAAAGGATCCATTTGATTTTTAGGACTTTAATTTTGGCCCTTCGTTCTATGTCTACCAAATAATTTATTTTTTTTAGTCGCAATGCCGTTTTAAACTATATATCAAAAATTAACTTGTTTTCTTTCTATTAGTACAATAATTAAGAAGTCACTAAACAATGCAATCACAAATTCTGAAAAATCGACGTTGACACAAGCCGCTGAAGCCTTTTTGAATTTTGTATGATTCAGCAGTATTCAGCAATTAAGTTCAGCAAGATATGTTTCCTAATCTTTGTTGGACAAGGTTGCACCAGAGAACGTATGTATCAGCGTTGCCATTTGCCATTTTCGAACGAAGTGAAAACACATTAAAGGCCGGTCCACATAGAAATTTCACGTTGGCTTTGGCGTTGGCGTTGGTTTGACAGAACGCACGTTAAAAGTATGCTTGCTACAATGACCTAAAAAACTAGCAGAAACTAGCATCTCTCTCTCGTTCTTACGCTCTTCTTTTTTTGGCTCTCCTGCTAATTTCAGCTAGTAAAAATTTTACTAGCAGAAATTAGCAGCTGTCAAAATGGAAAACAAAAATTCGCGCCAAATATGTTCAATAGTCAAATACACCGATCAGCTGATTACTTGCTAGTTTTGCGTTTCTTTACTTTTTCATTATTTGGCTCTCTGTGAGCGTAATTATTTCAATTTTCTCATTCTTCTTCTTCCTGATAACTATCTGCTAGAAAAGAAAAGAAACAAAGCCATTGAGACTGCATATCATAACTTTTTTCTGAAAATCGATTACAAATACAACGATGGCTGATTAGGTGATCTGTAGTCGTTGGTTCATGATAATGCGTTCAACAATTACGCGGTTTTCTTCTTCTTTTCGTTGTTTACTTCTTACAACACAAATGGCGTCCATGATTCAATTGATTGAATCATGAATGGCGTCGAGATTTCGACAGCTAGAAAATTACTTTTTTCTTTCTTTCGTTCGCGCGTGATCTTGTGTCTTTCGTACATGAGTGAAAACTATCGATAGTGCTTACAAAACCTTCGATGTCCTCGATAGTCAAAAACCATCGATACTATCGATAGTGTCATCGATAGTTTTCCAGTTCTACTGCATAATCAAATCATGCAAAAACCAGACTTGTACAGGCGACGGTAACAACGTTAAATATAAAAAAAAGAATCAATGGCTATGCGTTTTGTGCGCCTTTTTTCCACACGAGTGTACCAGCAAACCGCACAAAATAATGCTGTAGGCGGACAAAGTTTAGTGGAAAAAGTAGCAATAACGAACAATGGCGCTGTTGTAGTCGCATGGCATCCGGACAAACCATTTCCATATGAATTTTCTAAAGCTATACCAAAGGCGGTGGACGCCCAAAACGGAGGACTGATCAAGGAAACGGCGCTGCGTACTGCAATGAATGCATTTAAAAACAAAAATCCTGAAGTGGCGCGACAAGAGCTCATGCAACTGACTCATACAACCAAGCATAGGTGGTTCCTCCGGTCGCGTGATAAACGGGCTAAAGATACACCAATGGATCGCCCATATTTATAAATATACTCCCAAAGACATTGGACTTATATTCTGTTCTTATTTCAATGGCCATTACAATTTAATAAATATTAATTATTCAACGCGGCGTTTCTTTAATATACTACCAAGTATAGCCGATATTGATGGCAATTCGGGAGCAGCTTGATGAAGAGAAGTGTGTTTGGAATTCGTGAGATTACGATGTTGAGGAAATGTGGGCATTAATTTTGGGTCACATGCTGCAATTATTTTAATCTTCATAAAAGTCATTAATTAACTAATAATGTTGAACTTACGCAAGGGCGGCTCCTTGAAATAGCTGCTTTGCAAGCATTCTTCCGCCGTGGCTCGCTTCTTTGGATCATACATGAAAAGGAAATTCAGCAACCGTAGTCCGGCCGCAGTCAAGTATTGAAATTTTGGCTTTAAATTGTTGTAAGGTTGTTGCTTCAATGTAAAGTTCTCCAAAGCAGGCATTTTAGAAAATTCAGGCCAAATATTCTCCGAAGGTGTGCCAAGCAAATCAATAATTAAATCCAATTGGGCAAGCTCTGTGTTGCCAGGTAAAAGAGGTTTATGGGAGAGCAGTTCCCCTAAAATACATCCGACTGCCCACATATCCACTGCCGTTGTTTGGGTTGGCGATCCCAATAGCAACTCGGGTGAACGATACCACAATGTTACGACCTGAGGAGTCATAGTAGTAGCTGGTTCACCAAAAAGCCGAGCAAGACCGAAGTCAGCTGTTTCAAGTTTTACGTAAATATTAGTTTACAATCTTATATTGCCCACAATTCATATACCTATTTTCACGCAACCTTTGTCAGTCATTAGTAAGTTGGACACCTTCAAATCGCGATGGATTATGTAACGTGAATGCATATATTCCAATGCGTGCAAAACTTGTAGAATAATGCATTTTACCTCAGATTCAGAGAAAGGTTGGGCCATATTGTCTAGTAATGATGCTAAATCTTGCTCACAATATTCCATTACAAGGAAGATACTATAGAGGCCTCAATTAATATATGTACATATATACATACATACAGGGTGGGCCAAATAAGACCTACCAATGCTAAACACGTATAACTCATTTATTTTTTAATATTATTGTTATTTTCTTTCTGCATGTTATAGTTAATCTCTTGGAAAATCATAATGGATACTTACAGCAAGACCACCAAAAATGACTACAACACGCTATTCGTTTTACACAATTAGTCACACAAATTGATTTTTTAGGTAATGTTTTGATGTCGGATGAAGCGCATTTCCAAGCAAATCTGTAGATTGTGGGGCTCAGAAATTCCAAGGGCAACACACCAGCACCAGTTGCACCCATCCAGCGTTCCCACGACAGTCGGGTCTACGTAACCGGAACGACCCAGATTTATATTTGGCCAAGGACTGTCACTCCAGCAACACTCCCCAAAAACTCTTTGGGGAATTTGTATGCTGCTACAACAACAACAACCCCATCCAGATGCACTGTTTGGTGCGGTGAAACCATTTCTGGGGCTTCTTACAGAACAATGATTGATAACTTTTTGCGGCCAACCGCAGAGCAGCATACCAATTTGTGGTTCCAACAAGATGGAGCGACTGCGTGCACTGCTAGGCGAACTATGGACCTATTGTCACTACACGCGAATAAAAGCGCGCCAGTGTTCTGTCGGCGAAAAAAAGCGTAAACAAATCTTACGAAAAAAGACGCTTAAGGAAAACTTCCGCGAAGAAAGACGCGAAAAGTAGTGGATGGCGAAGAAAGACGCGCAAACCTAGATTGATACCTAGCCAAGGACTGTCACCTCATCTCATTGCCTAAAAATTCTTTTACACCTCTGTTACACCTGTAAATATAGTCGACGACGAAAATAAGTTCTTTCTTCGCCGTAACTATGTTACGAGTCTTTCTTCGTTGAAGTTTTTTTAGGCGTTTTTTTTGCGTTTAGTTTTTGAACTCGCGCCTTTATTCGTGTCTAGTGACGCTATGAACTATGGATGGTAGGTCTTATTTGGCCCGCCCTGTACTTGCGTATATAATTAGTTCTATCACTGAATCCATCCTAGTTGGAACGTATCATATACTATGAATGCAGGCGTTCTCAGCAATTCTTATTCAGAAATCGTTTTTTCGTAGATTTCAAGAAAATTGGACTAAGATGGATTCTGTGATAGCCCCGAACAGCTATGCAAATATTTCATATTTACCTTTCTAAGCTTTTGCCTACTACAACATCCCTGAGGTTCACTATGTTTTCGTGCTTACATGCCTTTAGAATCATTATTTCTCGCAAGCCGCTAACTGGTAAGCCATCTTTTTCTTGGTCCATTCGAACCTTTTTTAAGGCGACAACTTCATTCGTTCGTGTATCCTTAGCACGATCTAAAGATAGGTTAACTTTACAAGATGCATACATATGTATGTATATTGAGACAAATCGCTCGCTACACCTTTTACTAAATGAGCCATCCGTATTACCATTCCCACTTTTAGTTCATAGTCTTGAAATTTTCTGCTGCACGTTAACTATATTTTTTATATTCTTTCGAAAGAAAAATCCAACAGCTGTAAGAATACACGTACGACTGTGTTTCGAAATGCATCCAGCTAAAGTATGCGTCTCTTTTCTTTATAAACTACATATAGTTGATGGGAATGTCCAATATGCGCAACCATGGTTAAATGCCGAATTGGAGCTTAGATGGGCAAATCCTTTCCAAGGCCTTTCCAGCAATTATAGTCTATAAAAAGAATTGACTGAAGCTTTGGCTTGATGCATTTCTAAACATAGACTATGTATGTATTGAAGAAAGCTCCATTTTACACTAAACAAAAGTGAAAAACTTTTTGGGGCACGATTACGATAACCGGGTCGACAAATTTCGAACAAGGACGTCGATAGGGGTTTTTGAAGCAAATATAACAATATATTTTCGTTTGATGGGAAACAAAAACTACAGAGGTTACCAAGGGTCATAGATTAAATTCATAATTTTTTTTATATCCAAATATCTTGAAAACAAAAGCATTGATTTCAAAATTTTTGATGTCATTCAATAGGAATTATGAATGCCTTTAATACGATTTACAAATGTTATATACAGCTTATAAAGTTTTAGCTAAAATTCAATTTAACTAAAAAGTTGCAACAAATTTTGAACGATCACATGACTATTTTAAAATTGCCTTATTAAACATATTCAAACATTTCATAATCCAATAGGATATAAAACAAGCTTTCATTTGATATACAACATCATGTCTTCAGCCGTACTATACAGAGTATTTAAAAAAAACGTAGGCGGCCTTCGGCCGCACTTAGGGATCATAACCCTCACTAAGTAGAATTCTCCTGTCTGTGCTGCGAAAGAAAAGGGGCAGAACACCTTTTGCAGAGAACACCTCTCTGCGTAGGCGGCTTTCAGCCGCACTTAGTGATTATAACCCGCACTAAGTAGAATTCTCTTTTCTGTGTTGCGAAAGAAAGGGGACTGAACATTTTTGCAGAGAACACCTTTCTGCGTAGGGTTTATAACCCTCACTAACTAGAATTCTCCTTTCTGCTTTGCCGGATAAGACGACACCTTATGTGAATAAACTACAGTAGATGTAAGATTGTTACTTGCTTGTAAATGAATTTAAATTTTTTATTATCACTGAATTCTTAAGCCTCAAAAGCAGATCATAATAAAATATTAATACCAAATTAAAGGTAATAACTTATACTTTCTAAGTAATGTACATTTCTTTAGCATTAAACACGTAATTTATTTCAAAAAAAGGTCATTTTATGAAAAGAAGTTTAAATTTTTTTAGTTTTTTAATATTTTGGGCTTTAAGATATGAAAAATAATATAAATTAGATACATGAACTGAAAGATAAATTAATTGTTTGACACATTACTTTTTTTAACCGGTTATGTAATTCATAAGATATTAATAATTAAAAAAATCTAAAAAATAACTTTCAACACTAAATATCTTGAAAACTAGAAGGCCCCGACCCCTAAAAGTGGGTATATTTGAAAAACGGAGAAGCCCAACTTTCCAGTGGCAATGTCAAAATTTGTCGCCCCGGTTATCGTAATCTCCCCTTTTTTGGAGCTAATTGAGTTAAGCTATACTATTTTATGGCATTGTGATGAGATTGTAAGAATTTTCTCCATTTTTGGGCTATTATGCAGGATATCAATCATGATGAAATAATCATGCCTATTACGATATTCGAATACTATTCGCTCTGTCATTACAAGCGAGCGTGAACAATTAGATGAATGTGAATATAATCTATCGGACCACAATTAGCACATATCCGAGGGATGCCATTCACACACATCTAATCCTTCTCAATTACTGGTTATGACAGTGCGAATCGGATTAGATCCGTGCGGATGGCAGTCGTCGGATACCGTAATAGGATTGATTACTTCACCAAAGTATAAATTAATAAAAGAAAGTTTTAATACACCTAAGAAGGTTTTCCGCCCCATACTATAGCAAACACGTTCTAGAGAGTAGGAACTGAAAGTGGTTGGGGTAGTAGGAAACAATCGGTAAACTTACAAACTATGCCATAGGTGCCTTCGCCTATGCGGTTCAATTTTTCGAAGTCCGTAACTGCGCGGCAGCGCCCATGCTAACAACGATATATGTTTCATGATTATCATAAATCTACATATATGTAAATTATTTTACAAACCATATCTGAATCTCTTATCTCAATCGGTTCTCCACTTTTGATGGATATCAAGAAACCCTTCCTTGTCACCGGTGCTTGTGGATCCGACGATTTGGGTACATCGATAGGTTCTGTAATCGCTTGAAATACAATTAAAACCATATTTTCTCTTATATTCTCGGGAAATAATTACCTTTGCTCATGTTTTTTTTGGAATTTTTATAATAAACAATTCGCAAACGCTTTTAGAAGCATGAACGATAAACATCGATGTGTATACTGTGATCGATGTTTACTACTCGATATATAGAGAAAATCGATGTATATCGGTGCAATGATAGCCTTGTTTCTTTATAGATAATTATACCAAATTATCAATAGGTCTGTTCAAAGAGTGCACTTTTCAGTGCTGGTTTAAACTCAGTTTAAACTAAGTTTAGTTAACCCTGGGACTCAGTGATTCAGTCTCATCTCAAGTCACTAAATTTGAGACTAGCAATTAGTGATTGTTTTTGTAACTTGAGATTATTTGGGTGGTGAAAACAAACATATACTACGTTTATACGTAAGCTATTTGCAAATACCTAACTCACTGTTTCTTCGGTGGTGAAAAAATATTTTTTAATATTGCCTGATTATAAAAAGGCAATAATATGACCATCGAAAAAGAAAATAAAGTTAAAAATGGCAACATCTTGATTATTAAAAGGCAATAAGATGGCCATCGAAAAGGAAAATAAACCTACGAATGGCGGCGTCTTGGGCTTATTTGCAAATAGTACCACTAATCAATACTTATTTGCGTGATTTAGTTATTTGCGAATAAAAAATTATCTCAGCGTTTATACAGCAAAGTTTACCACTTTGCAAATTGTTATTTGCAAATAATACCTGCGTATAAACGTAGTAAGAGAAATGTTCCTAAAAACTAACAAAATAGTGCTCACTCATGCTTGTTTTCTTTTGTAAAATTAAAAATGAAGAACATTTTTGTATATAAAAATAAAATTATTAATATTCAAAATGGCGGATCGAATATGGCGACCAAAAATTTAAAATCGACGAGATTCGCTTGAAACAGTTGAAGTCACTGAATACGGATCAAACGTTAGATTTACAAAAGTAAAACTAAGGCTTTGTGGGGTAACGGAGTCGCTGATGTCAACAGATTCAACAAAATTCAAATGTTGACAAAAATGCAACTGTGTGCCACAATCCTGCTTGCAAATTCTTACTGGAAAAAATTTTCCCAGCACGAATTTGCACCTCCCCTCCAAATGAAATGTCAAAATTGTGCTCTCTCCTTGCAAGTTTTACTGGGTTTTTGGCTAAACGAACACGATTTGGTAACAATTGGTACCAACTTGTACAAAGCGAAAGCTGAGATGTTTATGAAAAGTAATGTCAATTGTTCTGAAATTCTTGAAGTTAAAACCAATATATTAAAGTTTTACATAGAATTTTTGGACCAAATAAATTTAAAGTAGTTTCTAAAGAAAATTTACCAATTTTACCTCTTTTGTTAAAGTTTCCTTATCTCATAGATTGCGATCCTGATATAATAACCACGCAGGGGAATTTACTGAGGCTAAGTGAGCTTGATATTTCCAGCGATCTGGATATTGATATGTTTTGGGAAAAAGTTTATTCTAGTAAAAATGGAATGAATGAAAATAGCTCCATGCATCTCGCCAATTTGGTTTTAATACAACTTCGTTACCACATAGCTCTGCGGCTGCAGAACGCAAATTTTCGACGCTTTCTTTGATAAAAACTAAACTAAGAAATAAACTTAAGATTGACAGTATCAATAGCATAATGTTGTGCAAGGAACTTGTAAACAAAAATGCCCGCACTATGTGTGGTCAACTGCTAAAGATTTGCATGTGTTAATTACACATTGATTTAAATTTACTTTTAAGAAAGTAAACTTATTGGTCCATCACATGGGCATAATACATATCGAGCCCTAACCGCCAAAATAACGTAAGCGACATTTTTTTTAAAATTTTTCTTTTTGATGCAAAAATGCATCTAGACGCTCTAGGAATATTTCTGCATCAAAAATAAAATTTTGAAAAAAAATGTCGCTTACGTTATTTTGGCCGTTAGGGCTCGATATAATTCATAGAACCAAAAAATGTTAAATGATCTCATCTCTGTGCCTAAGACTGTACCTGCATTTATTTATTTCTTGTTTGTTTTAAAATGTAAAAAGTACATATATGTATGTATGTATGTAAATGTTTTTTATTGGAAACATTTAATCTTAAATAGATGAATTGTATGCTTTCAGAATGCTTTTTTGCAAAAGAAATTTATTTGGTAGATTGTAAACGATTTTGGTTGGATTTGGGAAGAAAATTGGTAAGGGAAAAAAATTGTTAGTGGCAACGCTGACCAGAGATCATATGATCGTCTGCGTAACAACCAGTGTTGCCAAACATGCGCTTTTCCTACCAAAACTGGTGGTTTTTTCCATTTGGTAGGTTGGTAGGCTTGATTGGATTTCGGTAGGTTTCAGGACTACGAGTAAATAATAGTTATTTGAGAAAAATAGAAAATATGTATCTCCAAACAATTTAGCAATTTTTTTTACATGAATATTTCACCGGTGCGTTCGTATAACGGCGGCTGCAAAAATTTGACATTGAAAAAAAATATATATATTAAAACTCAAAAAAACTTTTGGTAGGTTTTGGTTGGTTATGGTAGGAAATTTTGGTAGGAAAAAAAATGTGTCTGTGGCAACGCTGGTAACAACGCCCTTATTTATTTATCGTGTGGTGTACAGCTTAGCTACGTATAACCTTTGTTAACCAAAAACAATTTAATGAATTATTAGTCCTTCTATTTGGGATTTCTTTAAATAAAACATGTGAATTTTTCTTGAAACATTTTACCCGCTTTTAGCCAATCTTTTTGCCGATTTAGCCGGTCGGCCCAAAAACTTCTGGGAACACTATTTACAATCGAAACCAAACCAATTTTCGTGGACCTCACTTACAACTTGTCAACCCCCAACTTTTTTTCACGCCAATGTAGACCCCCGTCAAGTCTCCCGTGGACCACTTTGGGAATCACTGCTCTATACCAATCTCAACTTACAATCATCTTCGGTGTTTCGATCTCCTATGAACATTTGTATTTACATATCGCACACTGTCTTTAAAAGAGGCACAACTCAAAATATAGAATTTTTAAAATTATGCGCAAAAAATGTACACAGAGAGAAAAAAAAACCTAAGCCTCTCTTGTCCATGTCATTATCATGTGCTAAGAAATAATTGTTCGCATTTTCTGACAAACGTGTAATTTTGAGTTGTGCCGCTTTTGAAGACGGTGGGCGATATGTGCCAAGTGAGCCGCAGATTTTATTTGCTTAACAATTAGATGCCATATTATCACCTCTGATGTAAACATTTTCATTCGAGGACAGTCGGATATAAAAACAAACTGTATTTTCTCAACGGATATCAGTGCAGTTTAAACATTACCATTAACAGCTTAAAGACATTTTTATATAAAATCAATCGTGCAAACTGTAAATAATAGGAGACCGGAAGTGTAAAATATCTAGTGAAAAAAAAAATATTATAAAATGAATAGGATTACATTGTGGTTGCTTGTTATTATCCTTATTGTTTACTTTACACTGGTGCTAGGGGAAAAAGCGGTTGAGCCTGATCAAAGTGGTGTGCTACAAAGTCGCAGCAGCACCGACTTAGAAGATGAGGCGAGAACTAGGAAGCATCGTCACAAATTGTGTAAGAAATTGTTTTTAAAATGTGCAGAATTATTTTGTAACCGGTAAATTTTAAAATTAAAAATGCTTAACATTTCTTGTAAGCCGGATTCTGGATACATATTGAGTCTCTATAGAGGAGTCTGTACTTTGCCGCCTGTGCTACACGCCTTAACCGTCTCCAATCGGAACCAAAATTTATATGTGATATCTGTGACAGTGGTTTTATCGATTGAGGGGGTGAGACCTAAAAAATCCCTCATTTGATTTTTTAAGGACCACCCTAATGTACATATGTATGTACATACATCGGTAACGCGGTCAATAGATTCAGCTCATGAACCAACGACTAAAATGGAATCATTGCAAATAATACATACATATGTATAATAACTACGAAAAAACATATCCTTTTTGGTTGGTAAACAAAAAAATAAGATCAGTGATAGTAAGTGTTGGGAGTACAGGCTTCTGGGAATGTTTTTTTTTTTTATTTACGAATAGTAGTTAAACACAAAAACGTTATTTTTAGTAAATTTGCTTAGGCCGTATACCCAACAATCTCTCAATCAGTATAAATTTGATTTTCCGAACAATATTTTTAACATTTAAATTTGTATGCGATATGTAAATATGTATGTATATTTAAAATAACGCTCGAATGTCTGCACTTGCAGTACTATCAATTTAAACAAAAAAATTACTTAATACACACCTGCACAAGCCTACGAAAGCTATCGCTTGAGTTGACATGATCTCGTCGGTGATCAGTCGGGCAGCGAGTCGATTTTTTTTTAAATTTTGAAACGATGGCGATTCCCTCGATCGTTTAAACATCTCGGACTCGGCCATCACTAAAAACCGTAGTAAGTAATCCATGAACGAAAGACAAAAAATATTAGTTATTAAAACAAAAAGAAATATAAGGAGCAATCCCGTATTCCTCGGATTCGGACTAGTAAAACTGTCAAAAAATAAAAATTCGCTCAGAGCGAGAGAGTAGCATTGACATCAGAATCAGTCAGATTTTACAGGAAATCGATCCCGTACTCGGTTCTCTGACTATTGAGAGGCCAAAAAAGAGAGTAAATAAGGTGCTCTCTCTGTCAGAATTTACCAGTTTTAGTCTGAAGATTTTTTGCTGGTAAATTATGGTAAATGTGTCAAACGATCGGCTGTAGTGTGTTTGGCAACCAAATTGTAAACAAAAGAAAAGTGCACTCTGCTAAATCATGTTGAAAAGTATTTAATTACTTGTTAAAGTGGATTCTTATGAATTTTAAAGTATTTTTGGTTATTTACATGTGTGAGCTGAGTGTGTTTACATACAACATAAGCAAAAACTTACAACCAAAATGTGGAGGTTATGTTGAAGTTGACAGAAGTTACCAGGGCGGTTCAGGATCTTGTGCATATGCTCTTGCATTTGCATATTCGTTGCATTTGTAAATTCACAACAGTAAATTGCACACGGTTGCCATGGCAGCAAGCATAACTTATCGAAAAATGACTTCAGACCGAATGAATAGTGAATTCGAATTTGACCTCGAATAACTTTTGACCGATTTGGCTTATCGAAAAATGAACGTTCAATTATCTACAAAACTACTCCGGTCATTCTTAATATTAATATTAAGGGCTCATGTTTTCTGAGGCTTATTTTGGAGTCTAAAAGAAACTTTTGAGCGAGGTTCCGAGGGGTTTTTTTTCTGAATCACCCTAGTGTAAGGAATTATACCAGGTGAAGTAATTAGAGCGAGACGAAAGATTTTGACACTGCGTTATTTGAAAAATTGCCTTTAAAATTTGACTATAAGGCAGTCGAAAGTCAGAGAATAAAGCGAGAAAGCTATTTTATTACTTCACCTGTTTATTGCGCCATGGTACATACATACATATATTGTCATCGAATACATTAAATTAAAATACAGGGCCCGAATAAAGGCATCAGTGATCAAATCAGATTTTATACGAAATTTGTTTTAAGCATTCGGAAGTGAGTTCACTTTTTCAATTATATAAATCATAGAAACTAACTAACTAAATGGGAACAAATTATATTTACGAGATAATAACTATTTAAATAAAAATACATATAACATAAAGGCAATTTATTTGAAGCAAGTTAAAAGAAACAATGGCATAGTGTCTGTTTGTTTATGAATTCATCTGTCGCGGCTGCCAAACTTTGCAGCTAAATTATCAGTGAAACAAAACCAACAGAACGGATAATAATTGAACCAGATCTCTTTCATCAGAAATGTGTAAACGAGTGTCCATACAAATTTTGACAGTTCATTTTTAAGTTTTACACAATTATAAGTTTATACGGTTTATACGGTTTACAATGCATTTATAAGGTTTGATGAATACCCTTATTGTCATCGAATACATTAAATTAAAATGAAAAGTTAACCTTGACGGAGAATAATTGTTTAAGTCTCCCTCCTATTAAATTAATACAGGGCCCAAATAAAGGCATCAAGGATCGAATCAGATTTTATACGAAATTTCTTTTTGAGCATTCGGTAGTGAGTTCGCTTTTTCAATTCAAATTGAATAGGAGAAAAAAACAGCTGTCATTTTATTTCATTCGATTCGAATCGAGTTTCATTGGACAACGGATGCTGTGATTCGGGCCCAGATTTTTTATTGAATATTTTATTCACGTGGAATACATTTTTGTTGTTCTATATAAAAATACAATTTATCCCAAGGCGAATTCATATTAGGTGATAGCAGGAGTACATAAACAAAAATTACACTAAACGCACAATGCCAGTAAGAATTATAAACTATACATAATTTTGACATTAAGCTGATCAGGTAACACCATCATTTATGAATTTGCCGTGTTTTATCCCATTTAAATAAAAAACTATCTGATATTGTTTCTTTAAAAAAATCTACCAACTTCCACCGATTTTTGTATGTTAAATCTACCAATATTAATTTTCTGGAACTCCGTGCACTGGCCGCAGTTGCCCCGGCGTTGATTGCGTGCACCACTGCTTGGTGCGAAATGCGCATATCTCGATCGCTTATACTGTTAGCTGTTAGGGATTGATGGCCTGCACCAAATCAAATTTACGAAAGGTAAAAAGTGTTTGTACTACTATGTAGCATGATTTCCATTTTTAAGCATCAATTGTACATTTTACTAGTAATGAAAAATTATCACTTTTCACTTTCATTCGTGCACATATATACATACATATGTACGTATTAATTAAGTGTGTTTATCTGTTAAATTGTAAATACACACTTTCGAGATTCGTTATCACAAATTAACACTACATATGTGCATACATACATACATATATGTATGGCACGGTTGAATAGTATGTAGTGCAAGTATCAGAATAAGTATGTATGTATGTAAGTGCTTTGGATTTTTGTTATACGAGTAAATGCGTAATCTGAAATCAATATCAATTGGAGCATTTGTTGTTGGTTGCCAAAAGGTGTGAATAAAGAAAGTGAGTCTACTTTATAACATATCATTACACAATATTTCAAAACTAAAAGAAAAGAAAGAGGGGAACATAAAAAGAGATAGTCCCTAAAGTTTGGTGATAAAAAATTATCAAATGGACAAAATTCCTATAAAATATTTTGCTTCTACGGGTTTAAGCTAGGGTTGCCAACATTTTCTAAGATATTTATAGTACGTTTTCAAAAAAATTGGAAAAGATATAGTACACTTCAAATAAATATAGTATTTTATTTAAAAGAAAAACTAAAAAGGATTTTTAAGTGATGGAGAATTTCTTCCCGTGAATGCCAAAGTAGTTGGAATAGAGAGTAGAAATGAATTAATTTTAAGCAGATTTATTAATTCTTTCTCAGTTATGTTACCTTTTTTGATTATAAACTCACAATGACCGTTTACTTTAAAGAATATTTGATTTAATATTGTTATTTCAGAATAGAGGTCACCCATTTTCATACACATTTTTTTTTATGCAAATTACTGAAATATATTTATATTTTTAATTTAAAAAATATAGTATTTTTGCGTTCTATTTTTTTCCAACAGTATAGTACGTCGACCGTAAAAATAGTACAATACTATATATTATAGTACGGTTGGCAACCCTAGTTTCAGCGCTTCTCATGCCTTCCTCAATATAAGCATTTAAAACGGACTCGACTCAATATAAATTGTTGAATATAATTGTTATAAAGGCCAAAAAAATAACAAAAACAAATAACTTAAGGACGAGCACACCTAAAAGTTAAACATTCTAAAAATAGAATTATTAGCAAAAAACCAACAACCACATGATCAAGTGAATTGCAGCGGAATAGCTGCGCTTGATTGTGTTGGCATAACAAAAATGAAAATAGTGGAAAAAAGCAAAACGATAATTTACAAGGCGTACTTAGCACAGTGCATAGGCAACTGGCTGAGTCAGTGGGGTCGTCGGTTCGAATCCTACTGAAAGAAGTCTGATGAGGAAATGTGGTGATTTCCGAAATAGCTATAACTTCTACCATTTTTTTCAAATTATTGCTGCTTTTCCACAATAAAATTTTCATTAAAAACGGCCTCGAGCTCAATATAAATGGTCGAATAAAATTCTTTGCTTGAAGTAGTCAGTTTTTTGCTCAAAAATTTGCAGATCGATTTAACAACTCTGTTGTGTAAAACATGGTTACATTTGTTATCAGCAAATATATCGAGAGAAAATTCTTCAAAAATTTCTCAAAACAAAAATCCTCAAGCTCACCCAAAATTCCTCACGTTTTGAGGAATTACTCACAAAGTGGTCACACTGGAATTACTTCTCCTTATAAAGGGCCGAAGGCCGTCCAGGGAAAGGAGAATTCCACTTAGGAAGGGTTATAATTCCTATGCGCGGCCGAAGGCCGCCTATGCAGAAAGAAGTTCTGCGCAAAAATACTTCCGCCCCTCTTTTTCCGGCAACACAGAAAGGAGAATTCTACTTAGTAAGAAGTTCTGCGCAAAAATACTTCCGCCCCTCTATTCGGGCAACATAGAAAGGAGAATTCTACTTAGTAAGGGTTATAATGCCCAATTATTGTAACTTCTGTAGTTTAGGAGTTATGAATGTTTCAACAGCGGACAGAAAGGAGAATTCTACTTAGTAAGGGTTACAATCCCTAAGCGCTGCCGAAGGCCGTCTACGCAGAAAGAAGTTCGTTTTCATGTATGTACTATTTCGGTTTTTGTCATATGGTCCAAAACGCTGCTCGCACTGCTTTTCAAATACCGCTGAAACTCGCTAGAAACAATTTTCGGATAGATTTTCTTCTTGCATCTGAAAGCATAAGTATGTGGCATTATTTAATATACAATTACTTAAAATTATTGTAACTTTCGTTGTTTAGGAGTAATGAATGTTTCAACAGCGGATTGGTACATTACAATTTTTGAAAGTACTTTTTCAAGTTGCTTTATATTATTGAAAAAGTCTGTTCTCCTAATATGTTTTCAAAAGTTGGTACACAGTTTCTTAGCTAAAGGATGGAACTCAGGAACTATGTGTTAATTGAACTGATAAAATTAATTTTGAGGTCAATATTTGCAAAAAATAGTCGGACTGCGACTTTACAGAAGGAGACTGTTACGTTACCTGTGCGATATACATGTAGGGATAAGATTATTAGAAAGAATAAAAATTTTGGCTATGGCAGAATAAAACGTTGAATAGCTTACACAGTTGCTTGTAAAATGAGCCCTACCTTTAACTAAATAAGAAAAAATGTTACCTGGAAATTCACCCAAGATTATGAAGAGTACAGGGAACTATTTTATTTTATTGTGAAAGAAGGCCGAAAATGCTCGAAGAAAACTAGATTCTCCCTTTTTTAGCCTGGTGGATTCCGCGCAAAAAACTTTTTAATATTTCAGACTGTTACATTACATTAAAAAATACTGCCGACTTTATTTTCATATAGAAGGCGAATCGCTGATTTTTATGTCGAATACTTTTTTTATTAATTTCATAGTAATACAAGACAAGCAAAGAGAAGCAAAAAAATATTGGTCATTAAATACAGTATCGGTCATATCTATGGCATGCCATTTCAAAGTGATATTGTGTGCCACTTATGTTTATTTATTTATTTTTAAGAATTTTCAATTAAAATACAGTTCATTCTCAGACAAACCCCATATAAACCCAAGTGTAACAATTTGTAGAAAACTACAAAAAAGTGCAACAAATTTTCACCTAAATTTCAAACTTTTTTCTCGGAAGTGTAAGAATTTTTTCGAGTACTCAGTTTTTTAGCCCCTTCAATTTTAGTGTGATAATGTGCAAGTTTCAAGTGGCTAAAAGTTACCGTTGATTTTTTAGAATTTTTTTCGCCAAAGGTGTTGCGGTTTTCTTCCATATACAACTAAATTGAGTTTATTCATTATATGGAAGCCAATGCGACAAAAAAAAATTCTAAAAAATTAACGGTAATTCGTAGCCACTTGAAATTTGCACGTTGTCAGACTAAAAGTGAATACTGTGTACTCAAAAAAATTCTAACACTTCCGAGAAAAAAGTTTGAAATTTATGTGAAAATTTGTTGCATTTTTTGTAGCTATCTACAAATTATTAAGCTTGGGTTTGTATCGGGTTTGTCTGAGAATGAACTATATTTTAATTGAAAATTCTTAAAAATCAGTAAATAAACATAAGTGGCACACAATATCACTTTGAAATGGCGTGCTATAGATATGACCGATACTGTATATACTAAAGGGTGAACACACCAAAACTGCGACACTTTGGGAAGCTTATAACTTACCCAAAACGAATTCGATATTTTGAAATTCAAATACCATAAGCTGACCACATGGCCTTAGTTGGACGTATAAGAAATTTCATTTGAATTTGATTCCTAGTTGAGTTAAAAATGGCAACCGAGTTAGAAACGAGACAAACCATTTTGCACGAGTTTATAAATGATCCGGCCTTAAGTACACGTAAAATTACTCAAAAATTTAAGATTGCACTATTCGACAGTTTGCAGGGTTTTAATCGGTACAAATAAGGCCTGGCAGTTACGAGAAAACTAGGGAGCGGGGGTTAGCATGGTCAAAATGATAAAAACAGTGGTTGGAAGGTCCTCAGTGCGTTTTCGCGAGATCCGAAGATTTTGTCGCGTTATGTTGCAAAACCCGTACGCAGGTCGCAGTTTTTCGAACAAAAGGTAAAGCGGAAAGCTTCATTGAGATGTTCTACAGCTCAAACAGCGCCAGACTGAGGCGCAAAGTAGAATGTTACAGCGAAATCCCGCATTCGGAAGTTGTATGAATTCTAAATTAAAAAATACAACTGCATTGTTATGGACTACGAAACCTACTGCTTTAAAAATTCAAAATATATTGCAGGTCAAGATATGTATACTGCTGTAAGTCGTCAAGATGTCCCTGAAAGCTGTAAGCTGAAAATGAAGTCCAAATTTCCAAAAAACTACATGGTTTGGCAAGCTATTTGATCCTGTCCCCATCCGGGACAATGAATGATCAAGTTTATCGGGATGAGTGCCTCAAAAGGCGTTTTCTGTCGTTTATCAACAGATAAGGAGTAGGCCACTCTTCAAGGCGGACATGGCAACCTGCCACTATGCCAAGGACACATTGCCGTGATATAATGCAAATAACATCAATTTTGTACCTCACGACTGCAATCCACCCAATAGCCCAGAGCCACGTCCTATTGGGGAGTATTGGTCAATTGTCAAAGAAATCTTGCAGAAAACAGTTGAAACAGTGAAAAATATTGAAGAGTGCAAAACAAAGTAGTTGTGCGCATCGCGTAAAGTCGATGATGTAGTCGTGCAGAACATTATGTCGCGTGGGCGATGAAAATACCGATCACTTGCATATTGAGCAAATAATTAATATTTTAACATTTTAATAACATCTAAACTTCCAAGTTATATAATACAAAAAAAAAAATAATTTCAAAGCCTTCTAGTTTGTTTCTGGTAGTAATTTCTAAGTGTCGCAGTTTTGGTGTGTTCACCCTTTACCCTTTAGTTTAATTTTCGTTATTTTACAGGTGTCTCAGGATTAAGTGAATTTTTATGTTTGAGACAAGGAAATTCGTGTTAATATTTATGTTGCCCGATACCTAAGAATATGGATGATCCATATATAATAAAAAATCTGCGAAACCTGAGAAATAATAATTTTCCCCCTGGTTTCGTTTTCGGCGATTTGGGTCATATGCATTACTTCGGCTTTTGTCATATGCATTATTACGGTTTTGAACTGAAACTGTGCATGTATGCATTACTTTGTCTTTGGTATATATTCTTTACTTCGGTTTTCAATCGAAACTGCATCTATGCATTATTTCGGTTTTTTTTCATATGCATTATTTCGTGTGCACAATTTCAGGGTGCCTCGCAAAATCGTTATTAAAACAACAGATTTGTAAAATAATAGCTAGAGAAAATACCGCTTATCAAAGCAATGCCTTCAAAAAATCGTTTTTTCGCTCTCCTGTAAAATTTCAGTGCCGAAAAATGGGCGGTTTCGCAATTGGTCGATGGGCGCTTTTGCAAAAACATCGAAGATATGATTCATTACCTCTCCAACGATACCAAATTTTTGTAATTATAGAAGGAATAATGATCTTATAAGGATTTTTTCATCCAACTTGGCAGTTTTATCGATATTTGCCACGCCAATAATTTTTAAGAAAGCAATTTTGTTAAGTCCATTTCTGTCAGTTATAGTATGAAATTAGGCTGTATGCAAAATTTTAGCCAAATCGAAGGCCACTGAAAACTTTTTGAAGTTTAGTGCACTCTCTGTAAGCTTGGAAACTTTTATTTTTAATGAAAATTATTAAAAATAAATAGATAAGCAAAAGTTCCAAACGATACCATTTTAAATTTTGCTACTATTTTATTTCTCGCAGCTTTACATACACATGAATACTGATCACATAATCATTATGCTCTATTTTTAATTTTTAGGGTACCTCTGGGGTTGGCATGCTCTGGCTATCGCCTATTGGGTCAAAGTAAAACTAGTCGTAGTGGGCTTCTTCGTCGGCAGCGCAGTATTCGTCGCCCTACGGTATGTCTGGCCAAATAAATGTTCTACTGGCATTGTACACGACTCACCCACTATTGTGTACGACCGCCCGCCGTAAGTGAATTTATTTATTAAATAAAAACCAATTATGGATTGCCTTTTGATTTGATTTTTTTTTTTGTTAATTTCTTAGTCCATCATTTGCTCACGATCATGTACCATATTCTCTCGACCATTCGCCCCACTTCGATCATTCCTTTAGTAGTTCAGATTCAGTTGATCCTTACTCTGGCTACGCCGGTTCGTATTCAGAAGATATAACTGCTACTGCAGAAGTGGTACCGCCAACAGGGCCAGGTACACATCGACTTGGGCGACGAAGTACGTCACAGCAGCGGCAACAAACAGAGCGACCAATGAAAATGGAGGAAAGGTACATTAACACATTTTAGTTCGGAAGTTAAAATCCTCGATTAAAATTTATTTTATTGTTAGGATTGCAGAATTAATGTTTGAGTTTTTGGGCTTGGATTCACAAGCTTGTCGCCGACGCTTTATTTGTGAAATGGAGTTCCGTTCCCGTTTGAATCCACTCAGCAACATGGCTTTCCGTATTGTAGGTCGTGGATTTTTCGAAAAATATCTGAACGCAAGAAATGAACATGACCAAGCGCATTCGTTTACAGAATGTGCAGCAGTTAATCCCGAGTGCGTTTTTATCGAGCAAAACGTGGACGAAGATATTACATCCGCAGGTCAAAATGGGTTGAAACTACAGAGTGCGGCTGTTGAAACAGCTAATAAAATTGATGGTAGTTCAGTGGAAAGCGAGAACGGAATGAATGAAGAAAGTCAAAATGAATCGAATCTGCAAGCCGAACTTCGGCTTAAAAAAACAATTTAAACACATTCGTGAGCAGCAAAGGACGGTCTCGTCTACGCATGAAAAGCTTTAGACAAATTAACTTTAATTAACTTTAATATTTATTAAGTCTGATATAAGAATTTCATAATTCTATCCATGACATCTACATATGTCATATGATATCAAGAATGATAGAATACAAGATTGCGCCGTCCTGGCCGTTGACATTTGTGTACCACAAGTAAACAAAGAATAAGCGAAAAGAAGAACGAGTAGAAACTGCCAAAACAGTTCAATTTACAGCGAAAAACGTGTTTTAAATTTGCTAAATGCGAAAATATTGCATTTTTCACCTAATCTTTTAGAGAATAGGTAACGTTTTAGTGCACTCCGTTGATTTGCAACTGAGGCTGCTTCAGCAATCGTTTTAGTTCACTCCATTGCTTTGCAATTAAACTGCGGCAGCATCTCAGCGGGATTGATTAGTTAACTTGCTAATGGAGGCTGCTTGGAGCAGAAGCAAAATCATTCTGAGGAAATGCTGTTAATATAATAATAGAGAGACATTTCGGGAACGACTTTGCCGTGCCCTATGTATACAAAATGCAGCGATTGGTCCCAACGGTACACTTGCATCTACGCTTCTTGCATCTTCACGGCTGTCGCAATTTAACACACAGCACTCCATTGTATTAGTTTTTACGCAGTCTTCAACTCAAAAATCACTCACAAGTTGCAAATTAACACAATTTAAACAGATTTTTCACTTATAATTAAAATTTCTCTTTCGCTGATTTGTAAACAAAGGTTTATTTACAAGTTACCACAATTGTCAAAATCGGCAAAACCAAAGTAGCGGTATCACTGACGGCGCCACCTTTGTTCGCTGCACCGTGATATGATATGAGGGTCACCAAATAAGGGCTTAGATCAGGGCTGGCAGTGCATCATTCATCAATGGTCGTAGTCACAAAAATAGTGATAGGCTTAAACGTGGTTTGCAAAATTAATGGTTTTTACGGATATTTGCCACAAATTATTGAATTTCAACGTAAAGTTTGAAGGCGCTAATAATTGCGTTCCTTATCTCCCAGAAATAGTCAGAAGTAGTCAGATTTAGTCGAAAAAGCGTTTCTTAACTCGAAAATTACAGCAAAAATTAGAGAGCAACACTCAGTGAGAGTCACTCTCTTCAGTCCGAAGTAGTCAGAAGAATTTTTGCTGACAAAATCATGAAAATTGTCAAACCCAACTGAATTTAAATTAACGGAAATTAAAGAATACACGAAAAGTGAGAATAATCTAAAAACTAAAGAAAGTGAATTGAAAATGGAAGGAGACAAAAATTTAATGATATATGTAGTAAGTTTTTATTATGCTTGCGCTTGTGTGAATGTGTTTTGTGCATACATTTCTATTCTTATTTGACGTTAGTTTTGTTGTTCCATTCTTTGGACTAAAAATTTGGTTTCTTGCGTCCCTTTACTTTTTCCTGTTATTCCCTTTTAGTGAGCGCATTTTGTTAAAAGGTCTGCGCACGAGGCGATTTTGCGTTCAACTCACGCAGGGTTGCACGAAAGAAAGTTGAATGGCTAAATGTTGGCTGGCGACCAACTTTGTTGAAAGCGATTAGTTGAAAGGCCGTTCAACCAAAAGTAGAATGCAAAGTTGAACAATGCAAACGCCTTTTTATGGCGAATATTTTGATATGTTTTTATATTTTGATATTTTTAGCCATTAAATTTTTTTCGTGCAAACCTGCGTGAGTTGAACGCAAAAGTTGCCTGAAAAATCGCCTCGTGCGAGAGCCCTATTACCCTCTTGCATTTTGACACTTTTCAGATTTTAGTCAGAAAAGATAAGGAATGGACCTAATAAAACTGTTATAATTATGACAGATCTCATTCGAGCTTTTGAAAGTTTTTGGTAAAGATATTGTTTCAAAAATTACATATATTTCCCAAACTTAAATTTTTTTTATCCGATTGGGATTTACATGAAAAACCAGACCGATCAAGAGGCACCGAAGTCTTCTTTGGTAATAAATTCTGTCTTTTGTCAATGTTATTGTGGCTTATTAACATTTTATTTTTAATATTTTTATTGAGCTTTGTACCACGATTGTTTATTAGGAAAAATTGAAAAAGCAACCAAGTCTAAGCGGTAGAAGTTATAGCAGCTATTTCGGCGATCACCACATCTCCTCATCAAACTTCTTTTTTCTAGACTGCAGCAGGGATCGAACCNTTTTTCTAGACTTCAGCAGGGATCGAACCTGCGAATTCGATGTTCAAAGTCAGAAGCGTTAACCACTGAGCTATGTACATCCCGGAAAATCTTGTTGCTAATTCTTTTTCCTAATAAACAATCGTGGTACAAAAAATAAAATGTTAACAAGCCACAATAACATTGACAAATACATAGTTTAGGAAGAGCCTGCCTGAAACTATACAAAAAAGCAAATAAGCAAATGGATGTATAGAATTGACAACAACAACAACCACGCTGTCGAGTTTAAATAGCGGCAAATCAGCTGCACTTGATAGTAGTTGGTTGAATAATTTTAATTTTTTTGGTTTTGTTAAATACAAAATGTTACGAAAAAAAGCATCCTTTGATTAAAAAAATTTGGTGCTTTTAGTTTGGTAAAACGCTTTTTTTCCAAGTTTTTGGTGCTTTTTGAAAATTAAAAGTTAGTAATACTGCCGTTATTACAAAGAAACAAGCGACCATTTGTCTCGAAGTCCTCCTCGCGCGAACTTTTGTTTTTTCCTTATTTTGAAAGCCCAATACAACGCATATGATTTTGTACAAACAGCGCCGGTCACTTGAATAGCGCCCCTCTTGATACTCAGTATTGACAGTTTCGCTTTTGTTAATTTAATATTTATTAATTTAAAAAAAAAATAGAAAATGTTCTATAACAAAAACGATATATTAACATAAATCCATTTTCAAAGTTTATACAAAATTTATAATAATTCAACAAATATTCAATTCATAAAAATTTCAAACTCTTGTTCAAGGTGTTAAGCATTTTCTTCCATACAAAGTGTGTTTGTCTATTTTTTTTATGGAAGAAAAAGCGAAGCACCCTCGGCAAAAAAAAAAATCAAAAATTAACGCGATTTTTCAGAAACTTTAAACTTGCAGCTTGTTATAACAAAAATTATTGGGCTACAAAAATATTTAAATATTGATGAAAATATATTGAATTATTATAAATTTTGTAAAGTTTGTATTGTGACCACAAATTCCACAGGCAAACACCGATGGCCTACCAACAGTCATTTTGACGAGCAATATGATTGCAATTTTTTTTTTTGTGTTGGCACTTTGATGTCTTGATATAAGCATTTGCCGCATGACGCCACCAGACAACATTCTCTCAATTTCGGTCTTTAAAAATATTTAAATTGGAGTAACTTAAATATAAAAAAAAAAACATTTAAAACTTAAAAAAAAAACTTGCTGAATAATTTCCTAAAACGTAATCATAAATAATCCAGTAGGGAATAGATTCCTATTTTGATTTAATATCAAAATTTCATCGATGTTACCACCAGCACGTTTTCTTTTAAATGAAAATATGGCTGTCAAACTATCAAATTGCCTGCAATAGATGTCAAGCAATAAGCGCTAACATATATTGCAGCCCATGCGAAATAGGCGGTCTCCACTCGAAATATATTTTGTGACATGGTTATCGCGACATCAGTGTTTTCCTTTGGGACAGGGCCCTAGTGTTAAGGATTATTATTAAAATGTTAGTTTATTTATTTGTCCTTGTTTTTATTCTTAAGTTTGCGGATGTATGTATGGACATTGCTTATTTTATTTGGTTGTCCTGTAATTTTATATACTGTATTTTTTTTTTCTCTTTCTCTGTATTTAAATTAGAAATTCGTTGTATTGTAAAAGATTATATCTTATTGTACTTATGCTTATACATTTAATAAATGAAATGAAATACTGTCCGAAAATCGGTTTAACATATGTAGTTTTTGTTATAGAATACATGTATGTATGTTATATTTTTATAAAAAATAAACGAATATTAAATAAACGAAAGGGAAACTGTCAATACTAACGATGAAAACGGGGCGCTACTCAAGTGGCCGACACTGTATATCCAAGTTATGTAACCTGTTACGATGTGGTTTAACTTCCTTGACATGTCGGGCTAGTTGTTGTTGTTGTTGTTGTTGTAGCGGCTACAACAACCCCGCCCAGATCGGTTGGTATCTCAGTCGTTGTCGTCAAGTTCCACTAACGGCAACCCTAGGAAGCGTGCAGCTTCTGTGGGATCTGTCCACAGGGACAAGGCCGTTAGGGTTGTCGGGTTTTCCGGGCATGCGCAGAGATGGTTCGAGTCATGTGGGGTCTCTCCGCATGCCGGACATTCGTTCGGCACATCCTCATTCAGCCTACTCAAGTAGGAGTTTAACCTGCTGCAGTCGGGCTAGTATTTTTGCATCGTTTGTCTAGCGGTCAAATGTTCATGGATTATTGTATGAATGGTAGGAGCGTGAATGCCTAGGTCGCCCTAGTTTCACTATATGCCACATGACGATCTTCTATTATCGCCCTGCGCATAGCGTCGATGTTTTCTGATGTACAAAGCGTTATTGGACGATCTTCTCAATGTTCATCGGCGAACGAAATACGACCACGCTATAATGCATTATACCGATCATAAACAGTAGCCCTTGATAGCATTTCATCACCAAAAGTCAAAACAAGTACATCGATGCACTGTTGTTTGGTTAAGTTATAAACAAACAACAAACAAAAACTATCTATTGAAATATTAATTTTTTCGATAAAAAATTTAAAATTTTCGATGCGAACATCAGATGTACTTAAATGACTAAATGTCTTGCAAAATCTAAAGCCTTGTTTAGTGCCGTTTTATAATCAAAATACACACAGCTATGTTTTATGTTTTTAATAGTTTAAATAAAACTATTTATTACTTTAACATTGACTTACTTAAAATACTTATTTTCTTTTCACTACCCCATACCACATTTAACTCATCCCAGTTAAGATCTAAGGTTTATGCAAGTTACGCATTGCGCGGTTTCTTTATTTATTACTCACCCTCCTCCTTCACTACTGTGACTTTACGAGCTGTTTTGAAACAAACATGATGTCACGCACAGAGCGATTATTTTTGTATAATGCATCAACGATTTTTTAGTTTTATAGATTTTGACTAAGGCCTAAATTTTTTTGGATTTTTTCTTTGTGACTGCATTTATTTGTTCGGCCATTTTTTCAATTTTCTTTTGATTGATTGGTTCAGCATTGCGTGGTTCCTTTTTATTACTATTCTGTTTCTGCGTCTGTGCAATGTCATTTAATTTACTCCAGGCAAAATTAATGAAATCCATAGCAATGTCTTGCTTGAAGAATGCGATCGATACTAAAGCCACTAAAATCAGAGCTGAAATAGAGTTCTGGTTCAGATCCGCTTCTGCTGCACGTACTTCGGGTTTAAAGTCCAGTTCAACAAAAACCGAGCTGGTATCCGCCACAAACGTCTCCGATGGTAGTAGGTAAGTAAAGGTATTGTCGGAAAGTGTCGACTTCAGTTCAACTACATAACTTTTTCCATCCAGCGGTATACGTGGGAAGAAAACCATAACCCCAGGATTGTAGTTAGACTTTGGATTTAGAGGAGTTTCGACCCGTTGTGAGTGGAGTGGTGAATCGGAAGTGCCCTTACGGTACATAACTATACGTAAGGTTTTGTAGTGATCATTCAGCGTCGCGGTAACACGTGCTACTACATCGACAAACGAAATAGGACTAATGGCGATAAGATTTACACCGCGCACATCGCTTTGTTCGATATGAACGGTTCGGGAGTCCGGAATTGATCTTGCAACATTTGAACCGGGCATTCCAATATCTTTGGGCTTTATAAGATACGTGCAACCAGGCTGTAGTCCTCGCAAGCGATACTGGCCGTTATTTTCGCTCGTGGCTTCTTCTTGATGATGCTGGCAACTTTCGTCGGTGAAAGCTTCGATGTTTATTTGGCCAAACGGTTCGCCATTTAATGAGTTTACGGATCCAAAAACGGAGTAAGCAACACGTTTTCCACTAAAATAAAATAATGTAAAAATTTAAGCTTGAAAGAAATATAAACTTAACAGTTGCGGTCAAGAAATTGTACTTCTGTTATAAAATTGGATTGTTCACACTCAGGGCCGTTAAGAGAAAAACCGGGCCCGAGTGTTGTATGTGGAGTATACCCCTCCGGAGAGGGGGTATATTTTTAAGTTATTTGATTGATCCGTTAGTTTCGAACATATGGAATAGAAACATGAATTAAAAATGGCCTTGTTTTTATTGAGATTATCTAATGTTTCTGAAACCGTTTTCTCCATTCGAACTTAGCGCCAGGGGGTAGCTCATATGGGCAAATCTAAAAAACACGTAGCCTTTGTGTTATTTAGTTTTATTTTCACTGTTGGAAACTATATCAAGCTGGTTGCTTTTGGATATAATTCATTGACATATACTTGAAGCCTCAAAAAAAAAATTTGGATCAATTTGCTGCATAACTTTTTGTTGTGTTTATGCAGTATATGAGGTCTGCTGTATAGTTTTTTAATCTGCGAATAAATATATTACCATCATAAAGCCTAATATATTTATGTTGTGGATGTTCACACCTCTGCATGGCTACTGGGTTATGTAGTTATATTCTATATTCAGTTTACAATAATACAGTTTTGTAACGGGATTATTACAAGAGTTTCCTAATAAAAGGTATTTGTTAGAACGAAGAATCAATTATTCAAATTTCTTGTTAACATTTATACGAAAAAGTATCCACAACTTCTATTATTTTGACCGCAGCTGTATCAAATGACATACTTACATTAACTCCACCTCAACAGTTTCCCCATCTTTAATATCTATGATTTTGGAGTTGGGCTCAAACTTGTATTCCTTCATCATTGGACGTAAAAAATATTGTGATGGTGAAAGTGAATGGAAATTTAAAGGTTCTTCGCTAGTGATCATGTTTTTGCGATAGCTTTCAGCGCCGCTTAGTGAGAGCAAAACACCTTTCAAGATTTTTCCCTTTTCATCTTTGACCTTTACAACTATTTCACATAATTTATGAGCATTGAAAACTGCCGTCTGTCGATTGTACTCAGAAAAAATATATGACTCCTTCTCAGCTTTTATTTCATACACTAGATTCTCATCGATAGGACCAAATTTAAATTCACCAGAAGTATTTGTGTAAATAATTTGTGTACCCAATTCTGGATGTTTAGGATAGCTTAGTGTAATCATAACATCTTTTATTGCTGGCACTACTTTTCCTTTTAAAATCAATCCACGTGTAGCAATAAAATTGAACGCGATATCTACACAGTCGTTACCACCCTTTAACTCTTTCGATTGTGGTGAGAAAAGTAAAATATCACTTTGAGGTGTAATTCGCAAAATTTCGTCCGGTTGCAAATGGGTATCATATCGGAAGGCATATTTTCCATCTACTTTATGTACTTCAGCAGTTGGAGTGATTAATTGCTTACCCAAAGACTTGGAGTCCGCAATTAAACGTAGGGAATCATTGGACGGGTCGGAAGAGAGTACACGCACACCGATTTTATGTGCAATCGCATTAATTATAATCGGATTACCATCTGTTGTGCTAAAAGTTTTAGGTAAGCTATCATCATAAATGTGACAGCTTTCTAGTTTAATTTTGTATGTACCAAATGAAGGCACACAGAAGGTGTTTACACCGGCGAGCAATTTTATGGTTTCCGCTGGTAGCTGACGTTGCTGGACATCTCCTGTTACGCCGATATAAGCGTATTTCATCTGCGATACAAAACAAAAAAAAAACAAAGAATTTGAAATTGTGAAACAACAGATTTTTTCAACTGCAGAACTTACAATTGCGCGATGGCTTGAAATTATAGAAACTTCATAGCCTCGGTGGACGAAAGGTGTTGCAACTTCGTTAGCACTAAGAATATTAATGAAAACCGTAGTTGAATCAAAACATAAGTTTGATTGCGGTATCGTTATCTCATATGGGCCGGGAAGCAGATCCTTAATTGAGTATTTTCCTTCTAGACATATGATATATGGTATATATTTGTATTAACAAAAACAGCATGGTTGTTGTTGTAACGGCTTTCCTAACTCTGCATAGATAGGTTAAGGCATCAATCGTTGTCGTCTAGCTCAACTAACGGTATTCAACAAATTTGACCCGGCCGGACCCAAGGATATCTGAGCGGGTCAAGAAGAGAGTTGACTAGTGTCCTGCACGGTTTCCTAACTAGCTGCAGCCTGTTGCCAACATTCGTTATCGCTAATTTTGACCGCCAAAAATCTCCAAAAGAATAGCAGGCACGCCTAACAACATGCAACATCTATTATGTACATACTCCTCATACTGCCAAATTTGGCTAATTACACATTGCACTCTTACTTGCGTACTTTTAGGCCAAACTGCTTTTTATTTATAGAATTTCGACGACAAAAATTTTGCTTGGCGATTATCAGAAATTCAAGGGTGGACATTGTTAGTATTGGGCGTCGATTCTCTTTATTATTAGTTTAACCTGCCTTTGTAATGCGGAGGGGGTTGGATTTTAAATATGGCGATTCCAAACCGAAAGTCCACGAAGATAGCAACGGTCTACTGTTGAAAAACGTTTAGGGCCTGTCTGCACACTGTCGGCCTAGACGGTTTTTTGACAATACATCTGCATGACGAAAGCTTATTTGCTTATCGTGTAAATAAATTTCAGAGCACATCAGAAGGCAACCACTGGCGACATTTCTGGTATAATATAGTTTATGGCCAATCGATTTGTTTGTTGCCACCATTTGGTCTTGCAGCCGACAAGCGATTCGAGAAATTTTCGCAGTTATTGCCTTTGTCTATACCTACCGTTATGTGTATTGGAGGAGACCAAGCTATCGAAAGTGGCCAGCTGATTTTTTCGATATTAACCATACATGTACCGTCGACGGCGATACCTTGACAACGCTTAACTTGGTCTGTAGAGTCGTTGTTGTTGTTGTTGTTATTGTTGTAACAGCATATCGTCGTTTAAAGTACAAAACCGCGTATCAACAATATGCAAAATAGTGTATAAAGATAATGCAAAACCACGTATGTGAGGTTGCATAAATTATTTTCTAGAGAGTAGAAACCGCATTTCTGGCTAATATATTTCAAGACGAATGGATAAGGATTGAGCCAAGAGCTTGTGTGAGCAAATCAAATTTTTGGCAGCAAATATCAGTTACGCGGTTTTGCAAAATGATGATACGCGGCTTGTACTTTAAACGACGGTATGTATAAATTCCCTAAAGATTTTTGGGGAATGTTGCTGTAGTAACAGTCCTTGGCCAGATATAAATCTGGGTATTTCCGGTTACGTAGACCCTACTGTTGTGGGAACCTGTTTACGAGACTTCTTATTGGGTATGCTAGGTACCCCTTTAGTATTCCAAAGTGCGGCACTAGGGACAAAAAACTTGAAGTTGGGCTCGCCGGTCTATGCAGAGTTAGAAAGCTAAAACGAAAGCCTTTGGACGGGCAAAACCAATCGGAACATTCCGGTATGTAGAACCGGCTATTTTGGAATGGAAGCGGACAACTCAAAATGTATGCTTACCATTCGCTTTAACTTCCTGCTGCTGTCCTGTTGGCTGTCCTACAGCGTCTAATGAACGTAATGTTACCAAAACTTCATTGCAAACCTCAGGCGCATCGTGAAGACATTTAACTTCTCCGGACAATGTTGCGCGTAATTGTGAGAATATGATACCTCTTAAGGGTTGCGATTTAATTTCTATTTGTTGCTGCACCGGGAAAAATTGTATACCGCTGGCTTTATCTTCGTCGGTTGTCAGTACTTCAATATTGAATTTTCCACTCGGCAAAAATGTGCACCAGTCGCCAGTTTCAGGCTTACTTGATACGGTGGTATGAAAAGTGGATGCGTGTTTTGTAATTCCTATCACGAACGATTTCTGTGACACAACTTTTCCACAAACTTCGTAAGCGTTGGGTACTATATCATCAATATTTAATGAAGTTATTTCTAAATTGACTTCTTTTTCATTAAATTCATATTTTGGATATTCTACGAGAAGTTTATAACTTCCAGATCTCATATTTTCCAGGGTGTACGAGCCATCAGCATTTGTTTCAGCTACATGTTCCCCATTCAATTTGATTTTAGCTCCTTCAATCGGAACGCCATCAGATGACGAAAGTACCTTGCCAGCTATACTAAATCCAGTAATCTACCAACAATTTTTAAAATTCATTCAGGGCTATCATTGAATCCATCGTAGTCCGATTTTTCGTGAAATCTACGAAAATGCTATCACTGAGTCCAAATAGCTACGAACGTAGAATATACTTTGAATGCATACATTCGTAGCAATTCGGATTCAGTGACAGCTTTTTCGTAGATTTTACGAAAATTGTACTACGACGGATTCAGCGATTGCCCAGATTAATAATATTTACGTTGTATACTTACTCTAAAAGCATCCTTTAATGTGAGTGTATCTTTTTTGACATCCAATTCCAGATATTTGGGTGCAATATGTAACTTATTTCCGCGATTTTCAACATGTGGCTGAACCAAATATTTTCCGGGTGGAACACCTTTAAAAACGTAATCTCCCTTTTTATCGACTAGGGTGTGACAAGCTGAAACTGGTTCATAATCATCGTACTTAACGGACAACGTTATAAGAATAGCGTTTGAGCATAACAGTGGAAGATTTTGCTTTGAATTCGCAAAGAAAAATTTCAATTATTAAATCTGATGGAAATGGTGGCATAGTAATAAAAAACATACCCCTTTTTTGTTAAATATTGCTACACCAATTCCTGATATTATCTCATTATTTGTGTCTAAATGCCCCTGTACATTAAAACCTCCAACGACCAAAGAATTTTCTGGGAGTTCCGTGTTACCACTTTCCACCAAGACGTTATGTTCAGATTTCGAAAAATGCCATTCCGGATGTGTTGCACGCAATTTGTATTTTCCCGGTATTATGGGAGTAAAGGAAAATATGCCACTAATATCGGTAGTGGTACGACGTTCTTCGCTACCATCTTCCGAATTCAGCACAACATTTACGCCACGAACACCATTGCCACCATGGCCTGCAAGTTTTACTTTACCAGTAATACCAAAACCCTTAAATGCGAAATTTACATCTTTTCCTTGACTACACAAGTCCGTTTCGCCATCGAAATTAAGTTCTACTTGTTCCGGTTCGAAGCTCCATCCCGGAGGAGGTGACACCTTCAATAAATATTCGCCTTTATCATAAATGGGCAGAAAATAGTAACCATTGGATGGTGAACAGTCAGTTTTATCTTTCAAGGAGCCTTGCTTGGTTAATCTAATAATATAGGTTAGAAGTTAAAATTTAATCAGCAAAAGTGACAAATCATGTGTACGACACGATAGATTTCTTTACTTACAACTTTACTTCTACTTTAGAAAAATCAATCTCTGCATGACTCTTGATAAAGCCTCCACAGCCTTGCACTTCATTCGCAGTTGAATATGAGGTAAAACAAATTAAATTAACAAATAAAATTGGAAAATATACACGAGATGGCCCCATTGCTCAATTTTAGAACTGTTGAAAAAAAATCGATGCATCGAAAAGATCGATGTTTTGCTTCGATGCATCGAAAATTTTCCACCCGATGTATAAATAGTCGATGTTTTTTGTAAACTGCAACCTCTAGTACATCAAACCGCCAAATATCGCATTGTCTGCAATTCAAAGAAAACAAAATAAAGGTTTTTTTCGGGCGAAAGTCAGGATAAGGCATATTAAAAGCTCAAAATATTGAGCCGTGCTCCCAATTCCACTTACTTTTGCGATTTGCGTTTTTGTAAAAATCGTACGTTTTTATTTTTGGGTGCTCCTGAATTCGCACCTTTTTGTTATCGATAAGTTCCATTTTCCACATCGTTTCCAGCATTCTTGAAAGCTATCCCTTGAAGGTATGCAACAATTATCGCACATGTATCGTCCGCATCAAATCGTAATACGATGTTTTCACATTTCCACATTACGTGATTTGAAACCGCTAAAATTTTCCGATTCGCGAATATTGGAGCACGTAATTTTGCGATTTGAATATTTGTATGAAATTTTGTATATTTATTGATTCCTGCAAAATTGGGCCATGTAAAATTTAAATTAACACATCTAATGAAATTAATAAATTACTTAAAATAAATTTATTAACATCGTTTTCCTTTAACNCATTTCCACATTTCGTGATTTGAAACCGCTAAAATCAGGCTGGTTCTGCAATTCACTTCCGAGTGAATTTCAACAAAATGCGCTTTGAATTCAAATTGGCAGGGGTTGAAATTCACTCGGAAGTGAATTGCAGAACCTGCCTTAATGTTCCGATTTGCGAATATTGGAGCACGTAATTTTGCAATTTGAATATTTGTATGAAATTTTGCATATTTATTAATTCCTGCAAAATTGGGCCATGTAAAATTTAAATTAACACATCTAATGAAATTAATAAATTACTTAAAATAAATTTATTAACATCGTTTTACTTTAATATGAAATACTCAGCCCTAGTTTACTAAAATCTCAAAAATGTATATTCATTAAAAAGAACATACCTAAAAAGTAAGACCGAAATGGTATTTTAGCAATTGTTGCATAAATCACATAACACCGACAAATTAAACAATGGGATTCAGTTTCATTTGGTAATTTTCCAAATCAAACCCCGTCCCGGCCTACATTTTGATTTAAGTTTTTTAATTGTTGTTTCTAAACACATTTTTGACGTTGTTTTGAAATTTGGCGACATAAAATAATGTAATTAATATTTTATAGAATATGGAAATAATACACTGTGCGCCGTAAATTCCGTCAGCGTAAACCTCTAGTACATACCCGCTATTACATAATTGTCGCCAACTGTCTTTAGCTATGAGGTGCCATATTGAGGATAAAAAAGTGCCAGAATGTGCCAAATAGAAAAATAAAAGTGCCAAAAAAGGCGTCATCCTTTTTAGTCCTTCCTATTTAGCAATAAAATAAAACTACATTTCTAAAACAAAAGTGCAATGCCAAAATAAGATAAAGCAGTTGAATAATCTTTGGAAATTTAAAAATTTTAGTTTACTTTAGATTTTACAAAAATGTATTGAAATATTACTATTTTTGAAAAGTGCCAAATTGTAAAATAAACTGCCATTTGTTGTAAAAAAGGGCCAAAAATGGCACGGTTTGAGCCAAGTTGGCAGCCCTGCTCGCCACCTGTCAATCGACTTGCAACGTTATAGCGCCTCTAAACAATGCTACAATACAAATATATGTATGTACATATATTTAAGTAATTAGTGGCTCGGCAGCAGTCGCACACAATGCGCGAATAGGTTTTCTTTCCGACGTCTAGTCATAGTTAAAGAGACGGTGGCATATGCATTAAACACTAATGATTTTTACTTGGTGCTTTCCATACATGTACATATATATGTATGTATTTTCATGCAGGCGTCTGCCATTTGTTTCTATTTCTGTCCTGCAAAAAATTGTGCGACTAAAGGGCTGATTATCCGTACTTCGCACAACTTCGCATAAACTTTAAACTGTAATTTCGTATATACTTTGTAAGTATTTTGCATGTATTCCATTACCCATAAATTAGCAGAACTTTAAAAACTTAGCGATCTGTTGAGTTTAGATTTCGCTTCACATTTTCCTAAGTTAAATTTTTATTGCACTGGTACAAATGGTTGTGCCAAGTTGTGCGAAGTACGCCTAATCAGGCCTTAATATCTTACGAGAGTAGTCCCGGATTAGTCTTCATGGGTTACGGTTGAGTACTACTTAGTTGCAACTCATCTCATACGAGTATTATTTGAGATTAATTAGACCAAATTAGTGTTGAAAATTTGTAACTTGAAGAAATTTTTTGCTTGGTGCCCAATTCTTTTTGAATACCGCAAAGCTATTCGCAAGCAATGCATATCTTGATTTGCCGGACTCAAGGCATTGTGGATCTCCGCCATAACGAAAGCATAGCTAGCGAATTTTTTTTCTTCCCCAGAAAATAGTTATTTTATTTACTCCATCTCGTCACAACTTTTTTACAGAAGTATATACATACATACATGTAATACTTACTAAGTAGAATTCTCCTTTCTGTATTGCCGAAGAAGGTCTCCCCTCTTCTTTTTTGCAAATAACTCCTTTCTTCATAGGCGGCCTTCGACCGATGTCCAAAAGATTAGTTCTGGTAGGAGGCTTTAACCCTTTAAAATAAGGTTTTCCATGAAACAATCGTTTCTGATATACATACATACATACTATCTCCTAAGAAAATAATCATGTTCAAAAATAAATCGCTGCGGCTAAGTGGTTAGAGGTGCGTACTACCCCACTCCGTAGGTCCCTGGTCTGGGCGATCGCCCCTCGGCGGGCAATGGGTGCATTTTTGCCATGAAAAAGCTTCTCATAAAATCAATTTGCCGCTCGGAGGCGGCGTAAAATTGTAGATCCCTCAATTTTGTGTTATAGCCAGGGTTCGTATTTGCACACACATGCTCTGCTCACACACACGCCAGAAACACATTCAACTTGTACTCACTGCTCATACACATGTGTGTGCATAAGTGGAAAACAAACTCTGCTCACAGAAAAGTGTGTGCTGTTTGTTATTAAGCACATGCACATGTGTGTGAGCCGATTTTTGTACAAATTTCAGCCCATGCACATGCACATAATATATTTTTAAAAGAATTTGTTTATTAAACGTTATTTTTTGAAAGACAATTCAATAACAAGTGAGGTGTTGTTTGTTTTTTATATGACAGAAAACATATTAAAAAATTATTTTAAGATTTGAGATAGAAATCGAAGTGTATAAGTTTCTCTACGCAAAGCACACACATGTGCGTGTGCTTTATATTAATAAAAATAAAGTACACACATGTGCCCGTGCTTTTTACCAAACAGCACACACATGTGATGTGAGCAAGTTTTTAATTTTTTATATGCACAGCACACGTGTGTGAGCGTAAAATGTTAGGATGTGCTGCGCATGTGTGTGCAAATACGAACCCTGGTTATAGCATCACACCACAAATTGGAGGATAAGTTCGGCCAAACACTTAACAAAAGTTTAAGCGCGAAAATATTATTAAGATTATTATATGGGAAAGAGAGACTTTCAGTTGGTTCTAGTGAACAATTGCAACACAATTTCGCTTTGGCTTTTGTTGAACGTTAAATATGTATGTATGTGTGCACATTAGGGTGGTCCAAAAGAAGTAAAGTCGGAGTTTCAATGCTCTCACCGCCTAGGATTGTTCTAAATGGAAAAAAATAAACCCTTCTTTTTTATTTTGAAATCAAAAAATATTTAGAGGTCGCTCAAAGCGCTCAAAGTTTTCCACGTATTACATATGGGAAAAAAACAACTTTTTGTAGAAATGATAACGAATTGTTGAATATAAACATTTTTAGTTCGGAAATCTCTGGTTTTCTTCAGGAGAATTCCAATAACAATACCCAATTTTAGGGGTATATATTATTTTCGGTATAGAACCGAGAGGGAAGGGAGCATAAAAATTCTGATTTTACTAATTCACATGCATTTTTATTTGGCCCATAGTTTCGTGAGTAAATCGATTCTTTCGCGTGGTTTGAATTTTTTTAGTTTTTGTGGCACAGTGTTTTTCATAGTTTTGAAGTATATTTCATGAAAGCAAAAAATAAAAATAGTTGACATTTTTTAAACACCTACGATATCACTGACCATTATAAAGAACCCTGAATGACGGGAAAGCTCAAAGCTTTACAAATTTGTTGATGTGATTTTTGAACTAAACCATATAAACTTAGCCGGTATACATATTTTAAAAATTTTAGAATCAGTCGTTGAAATTTTATTTTGAAAGGGTTAAGAAAGCTTTAGTTTAAAAGTGTGATACTAAATGCCCTTCACCATAAAGTGATACTAAATGCCCTTCACCTTAAACGGCGCCAATTTTCTGGGTTATCAAGCCTCCAGCAGTACAAGATTAATTGCTGTCTTTCACGAAGTTCTTTAAATAAATCTCCAACTAAATACTGAAGTATATTTACGAATATCACATTTTATTATATGCTTAAATTTAATTTCTTAATTTTAGTAAGTATTTCTTTACTGCATACACCGAATTTCGGGTGTTTTTACTAGTTTTAATAAATTGTCAGTTTAATTTCTTATAAAATTTACCTTTAGGTTTATACATCTTAAGCATACATCGAAAATTTATTTTAGAAAATCAATGTGAAATAATTGCAGAAACGATTAACCGGTTTTCTGTGCAACCGAGACGTCTGATTTTTAAATAATTTTTGTAATCAAATCGGCAAGTACATATCGTTCCCCGCATGCCAGAAACATGAATGTGTAAAAATTAAAATTTTGGGAAATCAAGTTTTACGAGACTTAGCTCTGCATTCATGTAATTGACATTGTAATATATGTGGTTTTCGTGTACGCATGGTATTCTGGGTTTTGGTATAATATAGGACATCCCAAGATTAATCAAGTCAACCCAATAACTCAAAATTGATAAATTTTGCACATTCATGCTTCGGCATAAGAGCGCCGAAATGTATTTACTTCACATTTATTAATTTTTTATACGTCTGTCCTACATATCTTCGTAGTAAGAAAATAGTAGTCATATTTCGACACCTGAGTGGAAGATCGACCTATCTCGGCAGCCAGTTCGAAATCGCCCCATATCACAAAACTTTTCGAGAACGCCCTACTTCAGAATTTGATTGAAAAATCCCCTATTTCAGAATTTTATTGAAAAACACCCTCTCCCAGAATTTTGTTTAAGAAGGACGTATTTCAGATTTCGTTTCAAAATAATATGTATTGAAAATGTGCTGAGATAGGGCGTTTTGGAATCAGCAGCTGAGTTAGAGCGCATTTGAACCAAATTCAGAGATAGGGCGTTCTTGAAAAGTTTTCTGAAATAGGGCATTTTCGAACTGCCTGCCGAGATACGTCGATCTTCCACTCAGGTGTCGATTTCCTGTTAATATTCCTCTATTTGCATGAAAACAAGTCAAAAAATGTAAGTTTAGTACTCCACTCTACTTACTAAACTAAATTTATATTAGGCTACTAGTTAAGATTGTCTTTACAAATGCAACCATTTAGTTTACACATATGTATTAATAAGGAATTGATTACATTAAAAGTTTTAAATAAAATTTTCGTGGGATATTTTTATATGTCACATGCAGTTAAATTTCCCTTTATGAATTTTGAGTTAGCTCACTTTAGATCTAGGTGTGCGATATGATTCTCCCCTCATGGAGGATAATTACTATACCAAATCCTAAAACTTGAATCAGTTTCCGGCCGCATTACAGGAATTTTTTTTGCTTGGTTTAATGCACATATTTAATCACATAACACTGTCCGGCAAAATCTTACTTTTTTCTGTACATGCGAAAATCCAAAAGAATCTCTTGATGAACATACATACCTATACGTATTTTGGCGATTTGCTGCAGCACCTCAACATTTTATTTAAATCGACTTTAATGTTTGGACTTAGTGCTGACGATCATAAATAAATTACACAATGTAAGAAATTTTCAAAAATTATCATAATCACGGCACTTGATGCATGAAGCCCATGTAAAATTTTCCGCTGAATCCAAATTTGATAGGCGCATTATGTGAAATTTAAACGGTTTTCGTGATGTTATAAGTTTACAGCTTTTTTTGAGCTTAAAAATATGGAGCTATTGAATTTTCAATATCTTCGCCCTTACTGAACCGATTTTTAAGTTATTTCATGTTTGTTATATAAAATTAAAAAGCCTTTCGAGGAAAACATAAGTAACCAAAACCGGCTGAGAAGTGACAGAGTTATGGTTAATGAAAGTGTAATTTTGATAAAAAAAAATATATATATATATTATTCTTAGACAATCGCCAACAAATAAGAAACATAACCCTACTTTTAGTAAACAAACCTATATTTACTTTTACCCTCTACTCCTTTTTGTATATTCTTATCACTTGTCAATTTCATCGAAACTTGTCAGAGCTTAGGTAGTAATTCATTAACGAGTTAGGTGAATAAAATTATAATACCCCCTATTCACGTAGAGAGGTATAAAAACACGCTAGTGGGTGTATATGCACATATTAACAGATATGTGTGCTTACTTAAAGTGTCATAAAAAGATAGATAGAAAGACAATATGGGTATGTACACATAAGAATTAGTTTAATTCGTTTTGTATTCAACTTTTATCTTTACCATGGAATAGTCGCACCTTTTGGTATCAGAATAGTTCTGAGGGAGACAAACTCCAATTTTGTATTTAATTACCTTTTAAATATGATTTTATTTATTTAAATCAGGCAACTTTTATTAATTTACTAGCTTATACCCGCGTATTTTAACCCACGTTTTTTACAAATATGAAAAATTATTTAAAGATGCGTTTTTTCTGTTATAGCTGTATATAATTTTAAGTGGGTTAAGGTATTTAGGCCGTTTAAAACTATGAAATTATAAAATCTCGTCTGCACTAGACCGTTCATTATTTCAACTCTTTTTTGAAATATATAGATATCTTTTGGTCTAAAAATAAGCTGTTCAAAATGTTATTAGAATATGATAACTCTAAGTACATGCACGTTGCATCTGAAAATTTAGAAAACCATATGCATTCAGAAAAAAAGTTTTTAAAACAAAATAGTTGAATCAAATTATCAGCTTAAGAGTTATCTGTAAATCTATGGATGAAATCGGACACAATTTTAAGTCGCATCGTTATTCTACTGTGAATTACACCTAAAAGCTGCAAACTTTTAGTTCTTATTTTTATGCGATATTAAAGCTTATTTAATTTCAAAGTATATAGATCAAAATCTTTTACAAACGGATTTTAAAACAGAAAAGTTGTAGCAAATTTAGCAAAGATATTGGATTTAAGCAATGTATCGTTATTGCAAAGAATATTTGATCGTAAAATCAATTAAAATATCATTTCCATTGGCATGATTATGCACATTGCAATTAGAAAAACAGGTGGCAATAGTTTTTTTTTTATTTAGCAATAGTTAGTAATATTGTGTAACAATTGTTACGAATTATCATGCCATGGCGGTCAAAAAAGTTGATAAAATAAAATAAATTGAGAGAGAAAAACAAGTTGATTTTAAGATAACGTGCCATAACCGCCAAAAGGGCATAAGCGACAACCTGTTCGATTTTCTGTTTTTAACGGAAATCGATTACCTACCACCATACGCACCAGCTGTCAAAACTTCAAAGTCCTACGAAGCACCGTTACAAAGTTATAACGAAAGCAATTTTGGCTTAAGTGCTTAATTGTACTCTGTTTACATTTTTTTCTGCACGCAGTGTCGGTTAAGCCTTTTTCTCCATGAACAGGTTTTCATTGCAGAGGAGAATTGTTACATTTTTGTGTGAAAGTTTTGAAGTGACTCTATTTTATTTCACTTGCTCTGTATGTTTTTCTTTTTTTTTACCTCCCTTTTATTAGCTCGGGATGTAACTATGTAATATTGATGCGCCTAAAAGATGCAGCGATTTCTATTCCAAGTTACATACCAGATGACAGTACGAATGGAAATTATAATAGCGAGGTTTTAGTTTTTTAAACTATAATTTAATTAATATATACAAGGAGAGCGCATCGAAAGCGTAACTCCCGTAGAGTGGAACTTCAATTCGAACTAAAACTCCTTGTCTTGCTCTGTATGTATGTATGTATGTTGCAATCAATTTTTGATCAACTTCTCAATGACATATAGACTTGAAACTTCACAGTTGGCTCAGAACACGATGACAATGCAATACGGAAGATGAGTTAATCAGATAGGTGGCGCAGGAGTCGAGATATTTGAAAATCCCGTGTTTATAGTCCGATTTGGTTCATATTTAGAACGTATATTAACCACCTGAAAAGGAATAATTGCACTAAAAAATTTGCCGATAGATGGCGCACGAGTCTGGTAAACCAGTAGTTATTGTCCGATTTCGTTCATATTTAGAAAGCTTTCTTTAAAAATTATTGATTTTACATTTAACTTATTTCTGTAACCGCCTAAGCGATTTTGGCCGAGTTCAGCAAAACACGCCAGTCGTTTCTCCTC
>NW_016162689.1:0-1698 GCF_001687245.7 Rhagoletis zephyria
CTCCTTTAAGTATTTCCACATGAGACGGCTGTCACCCTTATTTATTTCCTCCTTATGCTCTAAGTCAGGCATGCCCAACGCCGGCAGAACTCCATAAGCAAGTGCCCTGCGCTGGCAGAATTCAATAGGCAAGTGCCCTGCGCTGGGCACGGCTGCTCTAGGTGAAGCTAACAGAGCAGCTGTAGTAGCATACGAGGCAGCAGACCTGAGGTTAACAGAGTAGCCTTTATCTGGACAATGACCATGTGATGGAGATAACAACGCAATCGGGCGCGAATTCGAATCCACTGTATTGACAAATGTTGTATTCGATTGTAGAGCAGGTATGATATTAGGCGATAGAGTGACAGGAACAGTAGGTGTCCNGTATTTAATTTTTTTACACCTTATCATTTTCTTATACCTGCTTCTCACTAAATTATATTCACCCCAGTACCCTGACAACACTGCTTTCTCATGGGATTTAGATTTATACTTGTTCATCTCTGTCAATTGCCTATCATACCATTTGTTCCTCTGCTTAATGCGAGTTATTTTTGAGTAAGTCAACTGCCTCATGGCCCCCATAATGCAATGAGTAATATAGTCCTCCATACCGTCAGCATCGAAAAAATTTAAGTTCGAGAAATCGCACTGCCTTAGTAAACTTGTTAAGTTCTCAGTGTTATATCTCTCCCAGGATATTATTTTTCTGCCTCCTTAGCAGGTGGGTTGTTTATTGACATTTAGTCGAAACATTATTGTTTCGTGGTCAGATATTCTATGATCCTCGACCTTTTGGCATATAACTCGGTTATCATTGGAATACAACAAGTCGATACGTGTTTCCGAATGTTCCGTCACCCTCGTATTAAAATTTATCAGCTGTTGCATGGCTTGTTGCAAGAAAACATCATTGAGTTTTCTGCTGTAGGTTGATACCACGTTCATGTTTATGTTAAAATTGCCAATGACAACAGTGTTCACAGAATTTTCCGAGATTTCTGCTAAGATATCCTCCATATATGTAACAAATTCCGCATCACTTGAGCTTGGGGAGTGATAAACCACCCCGAGCTGCCACCTGGTATCACAGTGTGTGAGTTGAATAACTATACACCAAACATTTTTGTCTAAAGCCTTGTTAGTTATTGTTTTAAAACCGAGCGTGTTTCGAACGAGTATTATCACTCCCCCTGTGTGTCTACTGTGTGAGTCGCAGCGTATCATCTGATACGCCGGGAGCATTATTTCCGTATCCTCTATGTCATCAGTTAGGCATGTTTCGGAACACAAAAGTAGATCCGGGTCGGTAAAATCTATAAGTATTTCTAGCTCAACTTTATTAGCCACTAAACTCTGTATATTGAGATATACGCATTGCAAATATTTGGGTAGCGCTTTCTTTACATCTGGGAGAGACGTAAACTCAACGCTAGGGTCCCCACAAACTTGCTGTAATTGTTAGTAATTTACAGTATTTCTTTTATGCTCGAGCTTTTTCTGGTATACAGGACACTGTCGGTTAAATGTCATATGATTTTCATCAAGCCCTAAGTTAAATTTTTTATTAGCACGAATGCAGTTTATGCATTTGTTTAATGTTTCCTTAGAACATTCCACAGTTTTGTGGTTATCTAAGCACTTGAAACATACCTCATCGGCTTTACATTTCGCAGCTATGTGGTTAAATCCCTTGCATTTGAAACAGAAAGTAAC
>NW_016162689.1:2774-9706 GCF_001687245.7 Rhagoletis zephyria
TTCCTTAGAACATTCCACAGTTTTGTGGTTATCTAAGCACTTGAAACATACCTCATCGGCTTTACATTTCGCAGCTATGTGGTTAAATCCCTTGCATTTGAAACAGAAAGTAACTTCCATTCCATATTTGACTCTACATTTTTCCCATCCTATGTTTATTTTTTCGCTTGCCAGCACGGCTGCAAAGGCATCTACATCTGTTTCTATTAACGCATTATAATGTTTTGCATTGCCTCTTTTTGTTTCAAAACATTTCAAAATTTTGAAATTACCATTTTTGAAGCATTCATTCTGTTTTTTTATCATATCCGAAAGCTGCTCATTCTCATGCTTAAAGCTCATTCTATATACCATGAACCTTGGCTTGGCTACGTTTGGGATTTTTATTTCATATCACTCATTTTATTCTCTATTGCCTTTTTGATTTTTTCACGTTCAGCCTCATTTTCTGTTTGTATTACAACAGCCCCACTTTTCCTCCCCTGTACACTATTAATTTTCAAGCCCGAGGGGTCAACATTTTTGTTCAAATCTTCTTTTGTTTTTCCCACTTCCTGCTTCTCTTTTGGTTGTGGAACTAATGGCTTCTCTTTATTTACTTTCGGCAGCCTATTATCTTTCGCAGTGTTACCTTTAAAGAGATCCGCGTAAGTGGCTTTCGCCCGCTGACCTGCTAACGCGTCAGCAGTCACCGATTTCTCTATCTCTTCACAAATTTTTGTATTCTCATTTTCATTGCGCACTATGGCTTCGCAAAGATCATGGCTTTGCTTTTTTACGCCGTCAGCTATTGACTTAATTTGGTTCACTTCGAGACTACTCGCCTCACAGGTTTTTTGTCCTCTTTGCATTGCATCAATGCGTTCCCCAAATTTTTTCTCTATTGATTGCAAGAGAAGTTTAAGCTCTTTCACTTGCATTTTTTGCGACTCCTGGAAGTCATCATTACACTCTTGGATCTTTTGACTAATTTTCTCTATTGTTAAGTTCATATTTCGGAGCACCTCATCGATGTTATGCATGTATGTATGACATTGGTTTCACATAAAGCGCACAAACTTGCTTTCTTTGAGTACACTCGCACTGTACTCATCCAATTCAGAGTATTTTTTTGCCCAGTGCCACACTTTACCACACACACCGTCGCAGCGGATTCCGCTGTCACCGTGAATTGGATTCTTGCACTTATGGCATTTATCCATTTTCGCGCCTTATTGTTTTTGTCACCTCACTGCACTTTTATGTCTCTAGCTATGTTTATTTGTTTGTTTAAGCAAAATGAAACAAATTTTTGTGCTTGCAAATAGCACAATTTATTAGCACTTTGCTATTTAAGTCACTGTCTCTAACGCTGGTTAAAATCCCAACAATTCGGCTATTTTTTTTTAAATTTCCGCAGAGCGATTACAAACACGTCAACAACATTGCAGTGTTACCATGCATGAAATAAGCCTAAATAGCACGCTAGCAACATTTGAATTCGTAGACATCGAACTAGAAGATATAATGGACATCACTAACGCATTTAAAAACAAACATGGTGGGAAAAAGCTGATGTCCGAGGGTGTTTTCAAGGACTCTATGATGTATATTGCTCACTTATATAAGGACATTATAAACGAATCTCTTAATAGTAGCATTGTTCCAAATTGCTGGAAGATATCAACAATAGTACCGATGGAAAAAGTTAAAAATACAATGAAGCCAGAAGAACTACGCCCGATTAACACTTTACCCGCAGATGAAAAAATTATGGAAACAGTGGTAAAAAACCAACTAGTAGCATTCTTAGAAAAACAAAATGTAATCATACCGGAACAATCAGGGTTCAGAAAGAGTCATTCGTGTGAAACAGCACTGAACATGGTAATTGGGGAATGGAAAGATGATGTAGCTGACAAAAAGGTGGTGGTGGCTGGGTTTTTAGACTTGAAGCGGGCTTTTGAAACAGTTGATAGAGATATACTGCTGGGCGTCATGTATAAAATTGGTATCAGAGGGAAAGCGTTGGAATGGTTTCGAAGTTATTTGAGCAACAGAAAGCAGAGGACGATAATTGGAGATGCAGTATCATCGGTTACTGATGTAAAAATTGGTCTACCGCAAGGCTCAGTATTGGCACCAATCTTATTTATAATTTATATTAATATTAATGATATTAAAGCATGTTTTGAAAAATTGTAAAATACGTCTGTTTGCGGATGACGCATTGGTTAGCATTAGTGGAAAAATGTAAATAGTGCTATTACGAAAATGCAAGAAGATTTAAATTCTTTGTATAAATGGTTATGCCATAGAAAGCTGAAACTGAACGTAGATAAAACTAAGTATATGATAATTTGCAAGAACCACAACATTATAAGCAGGGAACGGATTTTTGGGACTTAAAAACCTATAAAAAAGGCAAAATAAAATAACGAAATAGGCTGGAAAAGGCAAAATAAAATAGTGAAAAAGGCAGGAAAAGGCACTAGGTGTTGCAAAAAAGGCAAAAAAAGGCAAAACAAAATAGCGAAAAAGGCAGAAAAAGGCACTAAAAAAAGACAGAAAATACGAAGAACAATCAAAGAAAAACATTTATTTTAGAAATGTTTATATTACAAGTAAAAAGAGAAAAACTATGAACTAGTTTCATTATATGGAAAATTTGTACTTTGAATCTTTGACTATTTTATCCTTTCGAGTTTCTAACTCATAAAACTTTAATCTGAATAGTTGTAGTAACATTGAACCACAAGATGCATTTTGAAGTTTTCTGGCATCATTTTCATTCGATTTTCGCGAAGAAAAGCCTTGAATGTACTAAATGTGCGCTCGACGTAAGTTGATAGAAGTGGAGCCCAATTTAAATATGGAACGTTTGAAACGTTCATATTATCAGGAATAAGGGCGTTTTCCTCGCCCTTTACAATTTTATCCACACCCCTTATTGTCTCCAAGCCTTCGTTAGCTGAGAAAACGGCTTTGAATTTTTCCAACACCAATTTGGCAAGAGGTCTCTGCGCTTCTATAAGCCGCATGGGCAATGTGTATATTTTTTAATCTTAAAAATAAAATTGTAAATGCTATAATCATTTTTTTAAAGGTAGAAAAGGCAAAAAAGGCAAATATCCTAAAAAAGGCAAAAAAAAGGCAAATATCTTAAAAAAGGCAAAAAAAGGCAACATCAAATGTGTATATATGGAATCAGAGAAAGCTAAATCATGGACATTCTTAATCGAATATGCTCTATCTCGTTAGCAGAAAAAAGGCAATTTCCATAAAATCCGTTCCCTGATTATAAGTAAAAATGATTTAAGCGATATAAGTCTGAAAATAAAAAACTATGAAATTCAAAGAGTAGATAAAATTAAGTATTTGGGAGTGATAATCGATGAAACACTAAATTTTGGAGAACATATATGTTACTTAGAAAACAAAATTGCAATGAAAATAGGCTTTATGTATAGAACTTGCAAACATATTAATCAACATTACAAAATATTGGTATATCGATCGATTACTGAACCCCACTTTATAGTGTATAAAGGGCTGAAACTATTTAATGAACTGCCTAGTAATATAAAGAATGAAAAAAACATCATTGCATTTAGAAGACTGATAATAGATTACGTTAAAGAAACCATATTTTAATTCGCAATAAGTCTATAAGATAGTATTGAAGNGTCTATAAGAGAGTATTGAAGCTATGTATATGTAAAAATGTACCTGAAAGTTTAAAAATAGCTAAGGCTAAATAAAGAAATAATAATAATAATAATAAGTTTATACTGCCCAACAATAATACTGTTAGCAAGTGATATACAAATTAAGAGACTACAAATACAGCAAAACAAATCAATGCGATTAATCCCAAGATGGTCGGTTCTACGTTACCGGATTGACTCGGAGCACCCACTCCGACCAAGGACCATTACCCCAGCAGCACCCCCCCCATTTTTTCGCACTGGGAGCATGACCTACCGGCAAGTCTGCTCCGCATACTACTGGTCCGCGCCGGCATAGAACAAAACCCCGGACCATGGACATGCAGTGTCTGCAACCAAAATTTACACCACTCATCCACCTCAGTCCGTTGTAACAGCTGCAATAACTGGTGTCATCTGAAAGCATGCTCAGGCCTCCGGCACCATAGGGAGTGGAGTGCTAACTTTGTTGCATCGTGCTGCAACAATCCACAGCAAGCCCAGCATTCCACACAAACAGCGCCCGCCCAACCAACAGCCAGTGGACCAACTCCCAGCATACAACACCGGACATCCACTCAAAGCAGATGGTACTGCAGCGTCTGCCAGAACCTGATAAGGCGAAACACCACATCAGTAAGATGCAACGCATGCAACAACTGGTGCCACCTGAAACGCTGCTCCGGCCTCATACACCATCGCGAATGGAGTGCTGCTATCACTGCAGCCTGCTGCGCTGCTACCACACAACCCCAATCGCCTGCACCTACATCTGTGCCAATGCCAACGCCAGCGGCAATCCCACAACCGCGGCCCACGGTCACAACCACACCGGCACCAACACCGGTGACAACACCAGCGGTCGGACCACCACACCCGCAACAAACACAACAGGCACAGCAAGCAGTTCAGGCAGCGCGCCAGTACTCCCTCACCCCGCGAATTACCATCACCAGGCCCAACTCCATCAAACTATTGCAGTTCAATTGCAACGGACTACAAAGCAAGATCGCTGAGATAGTCAGCTTCATGAGGCGCAACAAAATCTCAGTCGCGGCGGTCCAGGAAACCAAACTCCACTCCGGCTCTAGCCTTCAGAGTCAGGATGAGTTCAACGTCATCCGAAGAGACCGCCCTCGCGGCGCCGGAGGCGGCATCGCCTTTATATTGCACAACGCGATCCAATACCGGCTCATTACCCCCCGAATCGCCGCCAACGACACACTCATTGAGCACCAAGGCATGGCAATCAAGTCGGGAGATACTGAGCTGGAAGTCGTCAACGTGTACATACCACCTGCCACCAGCTGCCCAGCAGGGTATCGCCCGAACATAAGTGCGCTACTCGAAGGCGAAAACCGGGTAGTGCTAGGGGATTTTAACGCGCACCACGAACTCTGGCACTCCAACCTGGGCAACGACCAGCGGGGTACACTAATCGCAGAACAAATTGACGACTCAACGTTTTGCACTGTAAACGACGATGCCCCCACCAGGGTCGCGGGTGACTGCTACAGCTCGCCAGATATCACTATAGCAAGCGGGGGTCTGATAAATTGCATTGGTTGGCAACCAGTGCTCACGCTCGCATCAGACCACCTGCCCATAGTAGTCGCGATAGACCACCCAAGAGATTTTGTCACATCCGAAGACCGTACGTATATGAACACCAAGAAGGCCAACTGGGACGGTTTTACGGAACACACAGACCGCAAATTCAATGCTCTTCCACCACCAACATGCGCGCGCGAAGCTGAGCGCAACATCCGCCGGATCATCAACGCAGCAGCCGCCCGCTTCATACCAGCCGGTAGGATTGCCAAAATCCGCCCGGGCTTTCCAGCTGAAGCGGCGGGACTCGCAGACGAGCGTGATCGAATCCGCCAGTCTAATCCTGGTGATCCCCGTATCAGGGATCTCAACAAGGACATTAACAAACTGGTTAACGAACACAAGCGGAAAACGTGGAATGAGCACCTCAAGACCTGCAATCTCACCAGCGGAGCTAGCAAACTGTGGACGACAGTAAAATCTCTCTCCCATCCGGCGAAACGCAAGGACAACGTTGCCCTTACATTCGGCGATACCACCACGTCGGACCCACGGACGTGCGCGCGCTTTTTCAGCCGGCAGTTTATTGCACACCCGGAGAGAGACAAAGCCCGCCGCAGTGTGCTACGTAAAGCACACAAACTCCGCCCCCGAGACACACCAACGTGCTTTACACCAGAAGAGACGCAGGCAGCTGTAAAGAACGCCAAAGCATCCAAGGCGTTAGGCCCCGACAGAATCTCGATGCAGATGCTGAAAAAGCTAGGACTAGTGGGAGTCGAGTACATCACAGCAGCTTTCAATTTGTCACTGTCCACCCTGATCATCCCTGAGATGTGGAAAATGGGTAGGATCATCCCCCTCATTAAGCCAGGTAAGAAGGCGGACGCAGGAGACTCTTACCGGCCAATCTCCCTCCTATCCCCAGTGGCAAAGACAATGGAAGCACTACTCCTCCCCAGTCTAACGAAGCATCTGCAACTAGCCCAACACCAACACGGATTCCGCAAAATGCANTCCTAGTCGCGGTGGACCTGTCGAAGGCCTTCGACACGGTAAACCACGCGACCCTCTGCCAAGACGTCCTGGACTCGTCGCTTGCGGATCGGACGAAGCGGTGCATAACCAGCTATCTGTGTGAACGTCAATCATCGGTCGAATTCCGAAACGCCAAGTCCAAGCCGCGTAGGATTAAACAGGGGGTCCCCCAAGGCGGCGTACTCTCCCCGACACTGTTCAACCTCTACATGGCGAAACTCCCTCCGCCGCCAGCAGGAGTTAACTTGGTGAGCTACGCCGATGATTGCACGATTATGGCGACGGGCCCCAATATTGACAGCCTATGCGGGAAAATCAGCGACTATCTCACCGATCTTGCAAATTTCTTCACTGCCAGGAGCCTCACCATCTCCGCCGCGAAATCCACCGCCACACTGTTCACCACCTGGACAAAGGAAGTTAGGCTAGAGCTGGACGTGTANGGGAATTTGGCCAAAAGCTGGACGTTTACGTCGATGGCAACAAAATACCGACGGTCAACCACCCAAAAATCCTGGGAGTCACGTTCGACAGCCTATTCTCCTTTTCTGCGCACGCCTCAGCCACCTGCGAAAGGATGCGAGCTAGGAACAAAGTCCTCAAGTCACTAGCCGGCAGCACTTGGGGAGCCGACAAAGAAACCCTACTCACCACGTA
>NW_016162689.1:9725-27109 GCF_001687245.7 Rhagoletis zephyria
CTCACCACGTATAAAGCAATAGGCCGGTCGGTGGCAAACTACGCAGCGCCAGTGTGGACGGCGGGTACTAGCGATATGCAGTGGAGAAACTTACAAACATGCCAGAATGCAGCACGCACGGCTATAGGTTGCCATCTCATGTCGTCCGAGCATCACCTCCACCAAGAAATCCAGATGCTGGCGGTGAAAGAGCACAACACGTTGCTATCGAAGCAGTTCCTCGTGGGATGTTACCGTGGAAATCACCCCAATAACGCCCTGCTTCGAAATGAACCGCCTCCCCGACATGTCAGACGTCACCTGCACGACTGGAAATCCGACGTCGAGCCGTGCGTAGACCACCCATTCGACGCAGAGAAATACAGAGCGGCGCTTAANTCGTAGACCACCCATTCGACGCACAGAAATACATTCCCACGACAGCCGGTTCTACGTACCGGAATGACTCGGGTTTCACCCGACCAAGGGCTGTTGTTTCGGCGATCTAACCCCGTTTAGGTCGGCGAAGTATCTCAGAAGTTGTCCGTCCATAGGGCAACATTCACTACGCATTCTCCTACTCAGGGCTGGCATCGAGTCAAACCCTGGGCCAGAAATATACACCTGCTGTGTATGCCGAAGACGATTACACCACAACTCCACCTCAGTCAAGTGTAATGCCTGCGAGGGGTGGAGTCACCTCAGGGTCTGCTCGGGACTACGGACACACAGACAGTGGACCACGTCTTACGTGGCCCCCTGTTGCTCAAATAAAGCAGCCTCCACGGCAAACGATAGTCCGCCCGTGCAGCCCCACACACTCACACAGCAACCACACACAGTCGCCACAACACAACAACATACCACAGCCACCACAGACCACATAACACACACAACCGCACCACCACCCACACGCCGCCGCCAACAACTCCTGGTTCCCCCTACAATCTGCACGGTATGTCAGACCAGAATATTCCGTAATGTGACATCAGTCAAGTGCAACACCTGCCTTGGCTGGTGCCACTTTAGGGCATGTTCAGGTCTGCGTACCACGCGAGATTGGACGGGGAACTTCGAGGGCCCGTGTTGCGCTGCTCGGTCGCAGACGTCAATTGCGACGCACCCCACCACCACAACAGGGCGGCAACCACCTCAGCAGCACACACAGCCAACGGCGGCAAGAACATACACATCACTCACACCCCACATCACGACACGTCTCCCGAACCACATGAAGCTCCTCCAATTCAACTGTAACGGGCTACAGAGCAAGATTGAGGAGATAACCGTCTTCATGTGTCGGCATGGTATATTGATAGCTGCGGTCCAAGAGACGAAGTTGCACAGCAATTCAACTTTGTTGAATTGCGCCGGGTACAACGTGCACCGTCGAGATCGCGAGCGAGATAATGGTGGTGGCTTAGCGTTCATCACGCACCACACCGTGCAGTATCGTCTTATCGAAGCAGACATCGACCGCAGGGATACCACCCTAGAATGTCAGGGCATCGCTATCCGGTCAGGCGATGTCGAGCTCGAAATATTTAACATATACATACCCCCTGTCACCTGCTGCCCGGCAGGATATCACCCTGATATAGGTGCGCTCCTCAGAGGTGAAAACCGTATGGTAGTAGGTGACTTTAATGCGCACCACGATCTTTGGCACTCAAGCCTGTCAAACGATCGTAGGGGAACAGACTTGGCTGAGCAGATAGACGATTCGACATTCTGCACAATGAACGACGACGCACCCACCAGGATTATGGGTAACTGCAGTAGCTCGCCAGACATCACCATAGTCAGCGCTGGTCTGATAAACAGCATAACATGGCGACCTATGCTGACTTTAGCATCAGACCACCTACCCATAGTCATCTCGATAGATAAACCAACCGACTTTGCCTCCGCCAAACACCGGACCTATATCAACTTTTCTAAAGCTGATTGGAAAGGTTACGCGGAGTTTACCGAAAACACCTTCGCAGCGCTCCCCACACCAACCGACGTCCATCTCGGTGAACGTAAGTTCCGCAGGGCTATCACTGCTGCTGCAGCTCGCTTCATACCGGCAGGATGTATATCGGACCCACGTCCAAACTTCCCTGCCGAAGCGGCTGTTCTAGCCGATGAGCGTGATAGCCTTCGTCAGGCCGATCCCGGAGATCCCCGTATCAGGGATCTCAACGCGGAGATTCGGCAACTAGTAAACGTACATAAGCGGAAGAAGTGGGAGGAGCATCTGAAGACCTGTAACTTCACCTCTGGTGTGAGCAAGCTTTGGTCAACCGTGAGGTCACTGTCTAATCCGACGAAGCACGACGACAGAGTCGAAATTTCCTTCGGCGACCATGCTTCGTCGGACCCGGAGCGATGCGCGAGCTATTTTAGCCGGCAGTTCATACTGCATCCTCCGGTGGACAAAGCCAAGCGTCGAGTGACCAGAAGGCTGCACAAACTGCCAACAACTTGTGCCCCCCTTGCTTTCACTTGCGGTGAAGTTCAGGTGGCCATCGGGAAGGCGAAAGCCTCCAAAGCCATGGGTCCCGACGGAATATGCATGCTGATGCTGAAAAATTTGGGTCCTGCGGGGGTAGCGTACCTAACGGAGGTCCTCAATTTGTCAATGGCCACTCTCATCATCCCAGACATCTGGAAGGTGGGGAGAGTGGTCCCACTGCTCAAACCGGGGAAACCTGCCAACAAAGGAGATTCGTATCGTCCGATTACACTCCTTTCCCCGGTAGCGAAGACACTCGAGGCCTTGCTACTCCCGTACTTCACAAACCACCTGACCCCAGCGAAGCATCAGCATGGTTTCCGTAAAGTGCACAGTACAACAACAGCACTTAACGCCATAAACACTCAGATAACTCGTGGCCTTAACCGTAACCGTCCCTGTGAGAGAACGATTCTAGTAGCGTTGGACTTGTCAAAGGCGTTTGACACCGTCTGCCATTCCACGCTACTAGAAGATATAGAGGCCTCCTCTCTCCCACAGAGGCTCAAACGGTGGTCGGCAAATTATCTGAGTGGTCGACATTCGTCGGTAATGTTTAGAGACAAAACGAGTAAGCAGCGAAAAATAAAACAGGGGGTTCCTCAGGGTGGTGTCCTTTCCCCGCTACTGTTTAACTTTTACATTTCAAAGCTCCCTCAACCACCAGAGGGAGTCTCGATTGTCTCTTATGCCGACGATTGCTCGATCATGGCGACTGGGAATGGAATTGATGACCTGTGTTCGAAAGTAAACGGATATCTCTCCGAACTTTCTCGCTTCTTCACTGCAAAGTGTCTAGCCCTCTCCCCTACGAAATCCTCCGCGACCCTGTTCACAACCTGGACGAAGGAGGTCAGGCTACCGCTGGGGATTCACGTCGATGACACACCAATTCCGACGGTGAATAACCCCAAAATACTCGGAGTAACATTCGACAGCCTGCTCTCCTTCTCTGCGCACTCAACCGCTATTGTCAATAAAGTACAGAGCCGCAACAAGGTCCTCAAGTCGCTAGCCGGCAGTACTTGGGGCAAAGACAAAGAAACGTTGCTGGCAACATACAAGGCAATAGGCCGGCCGGTTTTGAACTACGCAGCGCCAGTGTGGTCGCCAGGGACTAGTAGGACGCAGTGGACGAAGCTACAGACGGGACAAAATACGGCACTTAGGACAGCGACGGGATGCCTCCTGATGTCGCCAGAACATCACTTGCACGGCGAGGCGCAAATGCTCCCAGTTAAGGAGCACAACATAATGCTCTGCAAGCAGTTCCTGATCGGGAGCCACAGAAGTGGCCACCCAAACAGACAGCTGCTTGCAGAGGAGCCCTCGCCTAGGCACGTCAGGAGGCATCTATATGAACTGACGGACGAAGTCCAGAGGTTCATTAAGCAACCTCTGGACCCGACAGCGTACAGACAGGCCCTGAACGGCATTCACAGGGACTCAGTCTCGAGTTATGTAGACTCTAGACCTGTGAATGCCGTTCTAGGCATACCACCCCCGGACATTGACGAGACAGAGCTTCATCTGCCTCGGGAGACACGCACTACACTTGCTCAACTTCGCTCCGGCTACTGCAGCAGGTTAAACTCCTACTTGAGTAGGCTGAATGAGGATGTGCCGAACGAATGTCCGGCATGCGGAGAGACCCCGCATGACTCGAACCATCTCTTCGCATGCCCGGAAAACCCGACAACCCTAACGGCCCTGTCCCTGTGGACAGATCCCACAGAAGCTGCACGCTTCCTAGGGTTGCCGTTAGTGGAACTTGACGACAACGACTGAGATACCAACCGATCTGGGCGGGGTTGTTGTAGACGCTACAACAAAAATAACAACAACAACGCACAGAAATACAGAGCGGCGCTTAACCACCTACACACCGATGCAGTCAGGTCGAGTCTTAGCACCAGAAACGACAACATCGTTCTAGGTGGTCGACCGCCACCCATCAACATCGACGAAGCCGAACTGCCAAGAGAGACCAGGTGCACCCTAGCACAACTCCGTTCTGGGTGGTGCCGCAGATTAAACAGCTATCTCTCCCGGCTGAACCCAGAAGTGGCAGACACATGCCCTGCATGCGGGCAAGGTCCACACAACACCCAACTCCTCTTCGCATGCGCCTCTAACCCCACGACCCTGACACCAGAAGCACTATGGACCGCGCCTATAGACGCTGCCCGCTTTCTCGGCCTCAGGCTTGTCGAGTCAGAGGACGAAGACGACCCTTGACGAAACCCCGGGGGGTTGAGTACTGCTGCTACAACAACAACAACAACAATGCGATTAATATTAAAATGTACTTCACGAACATCGAAGAATACAATGCTAAATATGTTAAATTGGCTTAGTATAAAACAATCAATTACCTATTACACATTGAAATTTATACATAATATAAAATTAGGAATGTTACCAAATTACTTGAGTGATAGAATACATTATAATAATGAGATCCATGATTATGAAACTAGAAGTAGCCAAAATATAAGACTGCCTAGAGTAAGAATGGAATTCGCAAAGAAGTCCTTAGAATACGTAGGTTATAAAATGTACAATGAATTACCAAGCGAGATAAAAAACTGTGAAAATATTAATAAGTTTAAAGAAAAATTATTTTTATATTGCAAAACGTTGAATATGTAATATTTATGTAACACTGAATTTACTTTGAATTAGCTAAGACCGTAATAATAAAAACAAAAAAAAAAAAAACAAAAAAATAACTCTTAAATTAATTAAGAATCTTGATTTCCGGTCTCGGATTGTTATTATTCGCGTTAAAACGCGTCGATTGATTCCCCTCTTGATTTTTTTTGGTCAATTTTGGCCTGGTTCCGCTGAAGTGCACTTTACCAAAATATCGACGCAGGCGTAAATATTTGCTATTTCAATATTGTTTATTAAAAAATGCAAAAAATATGGGTAGTAGTGCACTTTAGCGAAACCAGGTCAAAATGGACGGAAAAAGTTCGAGAGTGGTATCAATCAACGCGTCTTAACGCCAATAATAACAATCCGAGACCGGAAATTAACATTTTTACTAGCACTTTCCGCACTATGTTTTGATGAATTTCACACAAATGAATGGAATAAATGAACTAAATTGAACACGTATTTATTAGTTTTTATACATTTGTGATGTTTTAAGTGTACACTTTCGCGAGATTCTGTATTTAATAGCAATATTCCGATGGCGAAAATCCGCACAACAATGGGCGCGTTTCTAAGACGTAGCTGTTGTTAAACTGTTGAATGTTTCGTCTTCGAAACGCACAGTTGAGTAGTTCCGCTCAGCTCAACAGTTGGCAACTTTCCGCCATTTTTTCAATCGGAAAATTTTTACGTTACCTGAACTCAACGTGTTGGACTTAGCTTAAACAGCTGATCGTAAAGACTTACGCCGCTTGTATTAAATTTAACGCCGCTTTGTTACGTGGCAGTTGCAAACAAATTTATTCTATTTTATATTACTGATGTTATAAAGTAACTAAAATATTTTATACTAATACCACGTTTCTAAATATATATTTTTAAGATGTTTGCTATATATTTATACACTGTTCAATTCATTATACATTGAACGATTTTTTCAACACGGCGGCCGCATATCTATCAAGCCGTTTCTTAGACGTAATTGTTTTGTCCAACAGTGCCAGCAGTTTCGTAGCAGTTGAGCTATAAACAGCTACGTCTTATAAACGCGCCCAATCTTATGTAGTTAATATAAATAAGATGGGAGGAAAACTGGTGCTGCCACTCTATTAATACAATTTGTATTTCAACTTTAAAAACACCCAAATAATGCACAAGAAATATACTTTTGTGAAAAGGGGATTTCTGTTCCTTTTCTTCGCACGCAGGAAGGAGAATTCTACGTAGTGAGGGTTATAATCCCTAAGCGCGGCCAAAGGCCGCCTACGCAAAAAGGTGTTCTCTGCAAAAGGTGTTCTGCCCCTTTTCTTTGGCAACACAGAAAGGAGAATTCTACGTTGTGAGGGTTATAATCTCTAAGCGCTGCCGAAGGCCGCCTACGCAGAAAGGTGTTCTCTGCAAATGGTGTCCTGCCCCTTTTTTTTTTGGCAACACAGATAGGAGAATTCTACGTTGCGAGGGTTATAATCCCTAAGCGCAGCCGAAGGCCGCCTATGCAAAAAGGAGTTGGACGCACAAAAACTTTTTTAATAGAGCGCCAGCAGCAATTTACTTCCATTTATTTTTAATAGAGTGGCAACACTAGTTTTCCTCCATTTTATTTATATTAACTACGCAAGATTGTTGTGCGGATTTTCACGATCGGAATATTGCTATTAAATACAGAATTTTGCGAAACTGTACTCTTAAAATATCACAAATGTATAAAAACTAATGAATATGGGTTCAGTTGAGTTCATTTCCTCCATTTATTTGCGTCAAATTCATCAAAACATAGTGCGAAAAGTACAAGTGTTTTTTTGCGAATAACTCTTTAATGAATTAGAAATGTGATTTTCCGGTCTCGGATTATTGTTGTTCGCATTAAAACGTGTCGATTGATAGCCCTCTTGAATTTTTTTCATCAATTTTGGCCTGATTTCGCTAAAGTGCACTTTTACCAAAATATGGATTATTATTATATATTTTCCAAAGGAAAACATACATTTTTGTAAAAAAAATGGCCGTAATTGAAGATTTTTTAGAGGTTGTAATTTAAAAAGCACATATTCCTATTGAGAGTTAACCATATGGAGATCAAACTCCCCTGTTTATTGACAAAATATTTATCAAACCCCCCCTAACTAGAAAGGGGACAGTCCCCGCTTTCTAAAAAGGCGTAACCCCGCCCCCCCTTGGGCTGCTCCCACAGGCCCCTAAGGAACCGTTTGAAAAAAGGGGAAAAACGGAATTTTCTTAGGCAAACTGAGCAGTTTGAAGTGGAATATGACCCAACTAACAGAAACTGTGGGATTTTTTAATACAAGAAATTATGGCAAATTAGATATCGGGAGATTTTGAATAAAGAATAAAAAAGTTAATTAAAAATAGAAAAAACAAGTTTTTATTAAAAAAATGTTCTTTTTAACAAATGTATTTTTGCGTAGAATTCATTTCTGCGTAGGCGGCCTTCGGCCGCACTTAGGGATTATAACCCTCAGGCAGTAGAATTCTCCTTTCTGTGTTGCCAAAGAANTTTAATTTGCATATGCAACCAAAGTCAGACGCGTGATTTTGAAGGTTTTTATTTAATGAATTGTGATTAATTGGTTAATATTAAAGTCGTAAAGCAAGTTATAACTAACCGAGTAAAGTGTAAAGTGAAGGGGAATACAAAAATGTATTCGTTCCCACGACAGTCGGGTCTACGTAACCGGAACGACCCAGATTTATATCTGGCCAAGGACTGTCACTCCAGCAACACTCCCCAAAAAGTCTTTGGGGAGTTTGTATGCTGTTACAACAAGAACAACAAAAATGTATTGGTGAAGTGGCTGCTTTAAGGAGAATAGGAGTGATAAATGTACACTAATTTCCAAATTTTACAAAAAAGGGCATATTTCAAACCCAATTTGTAAATAAATTAGTGACCAAAATTTACAAAAGTGAGAGTTAAAATAATGCGTAGACCCTAGACTACAGTGCGGAATTTTTTTTTGGCCGGGCAACCCCTTTGGACGGAATAGCCGTAAATAGTTGTGAACGCTACTAAACCCCACCCAAAAAGTGAAATAAGGGAGAATTTATGAAAAAATTCGTTATAGTTTTGCTAAAACACACACATGTCGATGTACACTAAAGTCAACCCTCGGCAAAAACCAAACTAGCCGTTTGCGGAACGCGTGACCCTGTTCGTTACATCGTGAATGCAAATGTCATGAATTAAGTACCTTCTCTATTGCGCTGTTGAGTTTTCCAGTTATTCTGCGACATACATTTGGCGCTAAAGAATTCGGTGCTTGTGGGAGTTCCAATATAACTGTTTTAAGTCCAATACTAGAAATATCCCGGAGCTGTTCTACATTTGATATCATATTCAAACAAAGAGTATCAACAATAGTCTCGACTTGACTTTCTTTCACTTTGATCACTAATGGGCCTAAGCACTTTACCGCTAAATTTTGGACTTCGCCGTTTTTATCCTCGAGAAGTTTCAAAACCATACGTACAACCTTTTTCTCAGACTCGTCGTCAAGCTTAATACTATCCTTTTGTAATTCCGTCATCAAATCATTTGTCGCCATAAAACGAAAATCTTTGTCGCTGGAAGTCATCTGGGGAAATAGATTTAGTTACACTGCGCAATGTTCAATTTAAAATGTACAATACCTTTTCCAACAAATTGGCTATTTGGTGATATTGATACGACATGACTAAAAAGTTTTAAAATTCGAACACCTTTATACACTTTTTTAGCCGGTTCTCTTGTAAGGATGAAACGATACGAGTAAATCGAAGTTACAAATGTCCGATACAAGTAATTACGAGTATGTACTCGATACTTTTGTTTCGATACCACCCTGCAAAAAACTGCTGACCTTATTGATAGAAAACTATCGATTGTACGCTCCATAATGGGCTGTTTTTGCTTATGGGCTGTTTTTGCTTACGCGTAAAAGCACTTTTAGCGCATTTAGCTCTAAATGCTACTCTAAGGGCCGGTTTCTCCATCTCTGGTTAACACTAACTCCCCGGTTAAACATTGTTATCGACGTTCTAACTCCATGCATATAACAGGGAGTCGATAAGGTCGGTAACGATGTTTACCGGGGGATTAGTGTTAACCGGAGATAGAGAAACCGGCCCTAAATGTACATTTATCCATACAAAATTCGTCACGTAAATGCAGCTAAATGCAACTCCATTTATGCATTAAGAATCTAAATGCTAAAAGCAACCATGTGATCTTCCAAAATTTCCACGATTCGAACATGGTTTAATGAGAAAAAGTGGCAACATTGCATTTTCGAGTATACAGTGGCTAGCTGCGTTTCAGTGAATTCCGATCGAGAATTCATTTATTATTTTCCATTATTTGGATAAATAAAAGTTAAGAAAATTCAATATCGATGTGATGCTGATAGAAATCTGGATCAATTTGTGATCAATTCTGTTTGTTTTGTTTCCTAATTAAGTGAGGAAATTTTAATTGACAGCACCGACAAATGAATATATACATAAACAAATGGTCGGTCATGGTTAAAACAATTCAAATTTTTGTATTGAAGTTTTGGTTTAAAATTTATTTTTTCCTTTTCAGTAGGGTTTTTGCACATAATCTTCTGCGTGAGAATTGATCGTAACAGATACGGATCTGAATAAGCGACTGGAACACGGCTGCTTGTCAAAAGCATACGATTTCGAACTCGCGTTAATGTACATTTGCTAAATGCGATAGCATGAACGCTCTTCGAAAACATATGTTCGCAAGTGCTAAATTTTGCATTTTAAATGCAACAAAAACCCTGCAAATGTACATTTACGCGAGTTCGAAATCGTATGCTTTTGACAAACAGCCGTGTTCCAGTCGCTTATTCAGATCCGTATCGATTACGATCAATCCTCACGCAGAAGATAATGTGCAAAACCCCTACTGAAAAGGAACAAATAAATTTTAAACAAAAAATCCAATACAAAAACTTGATTTGTTTTAACCATAACCGAACTTTTGTTTGCGTATATATTCATTTGTCGGTGCTGTCAATTCTCATTGCTGTCAATAGGTAACAAAATAAACAGAGTTGATCACAAATTGATCCAGATTTCTATCAGCATCACATCGGCGTTTAATTTGCTTAACTTTATCCAAATAATGTAAAATATTCAATGAAATCTCGATCGGCGATCACTGCAACGCAGCTAGCCACTGTATACTCGAAAAAGTAATGCTGCCACTTTTTCTCATCAAACCATTGCCCAAGTGCGTTTTTTGATTGGATGAAAAGAGAAGGCACGCCTCTGTTGCGCACTTTCACCACAATTATAACGAGTTGTCCCTTCTTGTTCTTATCTACGTTCTTTGGCATGTGGCATCACGTTCACAGCAAACCATGTAGTTTGCGAGAAGCATTTCGCGAGCTCCGATTTGATGGGTGGCGCACAACGAACGCACTTGATGCCCAACTCTGTTCCAACGCTCTTTATAAGACCACCTTTGTAAGTATGCTTTAAGATCAGAGCCTTAGGGCCGTTTGCACCATGTCTAGTTAACGCTAACTGGAGGTACATCCTTCAGTTAAGCACGTTAACTGCTTTATCGATCACATGTTATATGATGGGTGTCGATAACGTCGATAAAGATGTTTAACTGGGAGTTAGAATTAACTAGACATGGTGCAAACGGCCCTTAGAATATAAATGCATGTAGGTGGTAAAATTTAAATATTTTATTTATGGAAGTGACGGTGGGAAAATATGTGAACCAACTGCTTACTTAAGTGAACTCTTAAGTGAATCAATTATATCAGAAGTGGTAAAAAGTGATTCCGTAGGAACAACTGCTCAATGTGTGGCACATACTAGTTGCCATACGCAAACTTAGTAAGTTGTTTAATGCCATACATATATATGTATGTACTTTTCTATTCAGTTTTCTTCTTCCACATAACAAATTTCTTAGTCCCATTGTTCTGCAGTGTACAATGCAGCTGGAGATTGCCCATTTGAAAGCGCAAAATAAGCAGCTGCTTAAGGAGAACGCAAAACTTAAAGCCCTGCTGGACGAAAATGCATCTTTGATGTCTTCCATTCGGTCCATATTCACCAACAGCTTTGGAGAGACCTCGGCATCACTCCAGGTATATATTTAATTCACTAATACATTTTCTAAAGCTAATTAACAATTAATTAGAACACCCACGGTTTACCAACCCTATTGATCCAGGGGCGAAGGTTTTCGCATTTGCGGATGCTCAGCATCTGTTGAAACTCATCCGAAATCATTTTATTAATACTGGATTTGTTTGGAAAGACCGTATAATAACCACGCGCGCAATAGTTGATGTTATGAGGTATACATCTGTATCCGACCTATCTATAACATTCAAGTTAACAGAAGAGTACTTAGCTGTAAAAGGGATAGGTATGTTAATAATAACTATTCTATAATCTCGTAGCTAATATAATTCACGCAAAATTTCAGGCAGACAAAAGGTAAAATTGGCGACACAGTTGCTTTCTAACACGACTGCAAAAGCCATGCTGCGCTGCTACGCTCTGGGGTCGGACATAGAAGAAGCGATTGAGACAGCTGAACTAATTCAGTTGGTGAACGATTGGTACGACATGCTCAATTCCTGCATTAAAACGTTCAATTATCCTGGAAAGGTAATATTTCATAAAGCTCGCAACTTATTATCTGCATATAATTTACTTAAACGGACCACTTGTACGGACGATGCAGCGGCAGCTCGAGATTTTGGAACGGATGAATAATTTCATGTCAGATGTTATCATTCCTCGCAAAAATAGCATACAACAATTTCAAAGTGGTGTTTTGGTAACAAATAACGCACTGTTACAGTTGTACGAGTATGTGGGAGTGAAGTACAACTTCAACTACGTTGTCACACGGCGTCTAAATCAAGATTTGCTGAAGCACTTCTTCGGAAATATACGAAGCAAGGGAGGATTAAACGACCACCATACGCCGAAGGAGTTTAGGTACAGGCTCCGAAAATACATTTTAGGTAAGTTTGCCAAAAATCATCTTTTAAATGTATATTTAATTGTATATTGTCCACACCTGTATACCTAATCTCAAACCAGTTAACGACAATATTCAGATCGCTATCGGAAGTGGCTGACGTGTGTTATGAATGTCGCAAGGTTATGATAGCGATACGATATTTGTCGCTGACTCGTTTGAGAATAGCCCCTCTGAATTATTTTTCAGCAAGGAATGCCCAAAATCTGAACAAAACAGGCAACGCCGAGCAGGATTCTGTTGAATGGCTGAACACATCAAACCCGCAGGTATTGTGTGGAAGCGGGGTGTTCGAAAATAGCGCACCACATGAACAGGAAGTAGGAGAACCAGAGCATTTGGAGGCAGAATCAGAGGTCGTTGACGCTCTGAATGTCGCTCACGCCAATGGCGATGGCGATGTGCTGGAATACGATCCAGATGTGCTAGAAGGCGAAACCGATGTGCTGGAAGGCGACAGCGATGTGCTCCATGGGGGAACCGATGTGATGCATGACGATGCTGACGTGCTGCATGGCGATGCGCTAAAATATATGGCTGGATATATAATTCGCAAGCAACATCCCAGCGAGCACGAAGACACCAGTAACGCAACTTTTACGTGAGTGGATCAGGTGTCGAAAGGGTACCTTAAAAAGCCTTCACCCCTTTTTGTAGACCGTATTAGGAGCTTGGAGTCGGTATTCCTTGCTGTTACTTTACAGGAAATAGCGCACTGCAAACACGGTGCAGCGAACAAAGGTGGCGCCGTCAGTGGTACCGCTGCTTTGGTTTTGCCGATTTTGACAGTTGTGGTAACTTGTAAATAAACCTTTGTTAACAAATCAGCGAAAGAGAAATATGAATTATTAGTGAAAACTCAGTTTAAATTGTGTTAATTTGCAATTTGTGAGAGATTTTTGAGTTGAAGACTGCGTAAAAACTAATACAATGAAGTGATGTGTGTTAAATTGCGACAGCCGACAAGATGCAAGAAGCCTAGATGCAAGTGTAGCGCTGGGACGAGTCGCTGCATTTTGTGTACATAGGGCACGGCAAAGCCGTTCCCGAAATATTTCTTTATTATTATTTTAACAGCATATTCTCACAATGATTTTGTTTCTGCTCCACGCAGCCTCCGTTAGCAAGTTAACTAATCAATCCCGCAGAGATTTTGCTGAAGTAGCCTCAATTGCAAAGCAATGGAGTGCACTAAAATGTTCACTGTTCTCTAATAGATTAGGTGAAAAATGCAATATTTTCGCATTTAGCAAAATTTAAACACGTTTTTCGCTGTAAAGTGAACAGCTTTGGCAGTTTCAACTCGTTCTTCTTTTCGCCCTATTCTTTGTTTACTTGTGGTACACAAATGTCAACGCCCAGGACGGCGCAATCTTGTATTAGTTGCGTTCCAGATGCTTCACGATTTGCAGGTTTTTACAGGAAGTCGTTCCAGGTGACCACCTCCCATAAGGTTTATTAATGGGGAAAACAGCATTAAAATTGCATAAAAAGTAGTATTTTTTGCATAAAATCTGTGGAAATTATTAAAAAGAGGAGGAAATATCCGGCGCAAGTATTAAATATATGTTAGATGGTAAGCCGGGGTGTATCAATTTTGGGTAAATTAGCGTCCTTAAATTTCGAAATATTGCAGTTTCAAGCATTTCTGAAATTTACCGTTATATGAAAAGCGGCCGTAATTTTAGTCCGATTTCAATAATTTTCAACGTTTTGCTTTTATGTGGCAAGCACAATAAAAATACCGAGTTTGGTACAAATTGGTAGAACGGTTACCGATATACATATATGTGATCATAAGTGGGCGGTGCCACGCCCATTTTCCAAAATTTTACCATAAACGTATTTCTTGGTAAAGAATTGTTGCAAGCATCAATTTTGAATAAATTAGCTTTAATATTTACTGATTTATCGAAGATTTTGTATTTCTCTAAATTACCGTTATATGGGATGTGGACGTGGTTATTGCTGTATTATGCTGTAGGCCAACAACTGTGCCAAGTTTGGAAGAAATTGGTGCAGCGGTTACCAAGATATACACATGTAACCATAAGTGGGCGTGGCTACGCCNTGGACGTGGTTATTGCTGTATTATGCTGTAGGCCAACAACTGTGCCAAGTTTGGAAGAAATTGGTGCAGCGGTTACCAAGATATACACATGTAACCATAAGTGGGCGTTACTACGCACATTTTCCAAAAATTTATAATATTCTTATTTTTCGCCTGAAAATTATTGTAAATATCAATTTTCAGTGAATTATCTTCACTAGTTACTAAAATATCGCAATTTTCGTATGGGAAGTGGGCGTGGTTACAGTCCGATTTCGCCCATTTTCAATACCAACCTACCTTGGATTAACGGAAATCTACATACCAAATTTCGTTGAGATATCTCAATTTTTGCTCGAGTTATCGTGTACACGGACGGACGGACAGAGAGACATGGCTTAATCGATTTCTCTATTCATTCTGAGCATTTATGTATACATTTGTCTATATCTATCTCGATTCGTTTTGGCTGTTACAAACAACCGTTATGTGAAGAAAATTAATATACCCTTGTGCACAAGTGCGCTCGGGTATAAATATGACGAAATTGTAAAAAGTCTCTGTGTGCATGCACAAAACACATTTCAGGAAAAGAAAAGAAGAGATATTACTGAAAAATTATGTCTAGAATTGTTGCAGCACAGTCTATATTTGATTGGACGACCGATGTGCAGAAAGCCTAAAGCAGGGCCTTCTGAACAAACCAGCTAACGTAGACCTTCCAGGCAGCGTCAAGCAGTTTTTCTTTAAATGCCGGATATTGTTTAGATTGCGCCACCCAAAATCACTCTTTAAACTGGTAAAATTAAATATTAAATTATTTACGTTCAAACTTTTAATCATATTTATAGTTCAGAAATCGTATCCAATTGAAATTGAGCAGGCATATGTCTTTGTACAAACTTCCAGGCATTAAACACAGTCAGTACCTACCAGTGTCAGTATTATATCCGCACTTACATTTACATATATATGTTTTTTTATATTATAATCTATGTGATAATATAATTATCTAATATGATATAATCTATTTCTAGATTTCACTGCGTCAATGAACCAGCTATCGCAACGCCTACTGCATATTTGCAACGTACCTGTAAACTTACATCTTAAAGGCACGTTCCCTCGGTCACGTGATAAACATTGTTTCACCACCAACTGGCACTACGAGGTAGCAACGCCACCGTTTATTGTGTCGGTTAGTCACAGCGAAGATGAGAAATTCATCAGCACACCGACATCATCCCCGCTCTAAGAATCGGGCCTGAAAATGTCAGTCGGAATTAAAATCCATGGCAACGCTTGTTGGTACTTGGGATTTCAAACAGGGGAGACTATAGCTTTAATATTTGATGAACTTAATGATATGTACGTAAATTTCTATTTTGATTGCAGATGTGTATTTCCGTATCACAATTGGAGTTGTTGTCTGAGCACATTCAGTTGAAAGCTCCATCATTTGTGGTCACTACCATCAATCAAAACAAGCACATCCACGCGCATTTATATCCAATGGTGTTTATTTACACCTTAGAAGTACTTTCGAATGTTCATAAAATTTTGATACTTCGCACATACCCAGCCAGCAAGAAAACGTACATTTTACGATCTTTTTATCCACGACTTTTCATCCAGTTTCTCTTCAAGAAAATATCCAGTTACGAGCTAGTTTACGATGATTTTGTTGGCAGGGTACGTATATATGTATGTATGTATGTGCTTATTTTATCTCATTTAAATTTTTGTTCTTTGTAGGTCTACAAAACGCCTAACAGCTAGGACTGTGTCGCCCTTGCTTCTTTATCGACTGCGCTATTAATATTGTGGACTTTATTGAAACTATTTTTAGGTATGTACATATTTAATTAATTGTCCCTGTCATGTGGGCAAGTGATTTAAATTATGCACGCTTAAAATAAATACATATATAAGCATGAGTGTGTACGCCTTATATGAAACTATTTTGGTAATAATTTATTATGTTTGTATAATTTTAACTCTTGCAACTAGGGCAATTTTTAATCTTGAGGGTTTGCTTAAAATACAAAATCAAATTCCTATTTCAAAACCATATTTTTTTTTGTTTTGGAACAGAGCATGTGGCATCACGTTCACAGCAAACCATGTCGTTTGCGGGGAGCATTTCGCGAGCTCGGATTTGATTGGTGGCGCACAACGAACGCACTTGATGCCCAACTCTGTTCCAACGCTCTTTATAAAACCACCTTTGTAAGTATACTTTAAGATCAGAGCCTTAGAATATAGATGCATGTAGGTGGTAAAATTGAAATATTTTAGTTGGGGAAGTGACGGTGGGAAAATATGTGAACAAATTGGTTACTGAAGTGATCCCTTAAGGGAATCAATTATATCAGTGGTGGCTCAATGTGTGGCACATACTAGTTGCCACACGCAAACCTAGTAAGTTGTTTAATGCCATACATATATATGTATTGTTACGATTATCCTTGAAACCTCGAGGGATTTCCCAAATATCTTTCGGTTCGTATCTCTGGATTGTTAAATAAATACTAACGGTGACCAAAGTGTTGTACGATTAATTTTATTGTACAACAAACAATTTACAATACTCGCTAATACGGTAAAAATACTTGTTAAAGCATATATTTAATACTATATTGGCAGTAAGCTAACTTCTCAATGTGTAAGCATTCCGAAATCAAAGCGAGACAGTCTAGTACCGTTTTTGTCAATGTATTGTGTACTTGAGTGCCGTTTTTGTATATGTGTTGTGTACATGTTTATTTATAAACGTGTGTGTTCCTTTTCATTCGTACGTGTTTATTGATATATCTGTACTGTAGTGTTTTTGGACGGTACTAGCTCTTACTGCCAATATAGGAGTATTACATATATGTGTTAAAGCAATAACAACGCTTTACTAAACTTGTTAACACAATTAAACTTATAGCTTGCTTATTCGCAACTCACTTCTCTGCTCACTTTACTTGTAGCTTGCTGACTTGTAACTCGTAGCTAACTCACTTCGCTGTGGCGGCGCCCTTATATACCTGCGCTCGCACTTATGGCAACTCTAGAACGTTCTGAAGTTTATCGCTCATTCTCTTTCTCTCGCTGTTCGCAGTGTTCATCCAACTTGACGTTTCTCTTTGTGGAACATTCTACGTCATTCCTCGAACATTCTGCCT
>NW_016162689.1:27134-34553 GCF_001687245.7 Rhagoletis zephyria
GAGTGCACCATCTCACATGGTCGTGCTTCTGCCGGCCACTGGTGGTGACCAGACCATGTCTCTTCTCGTGGGCACCCTTTTCGCCAGATCTATGCCGCATCATCTGTCCATGATACCCAGACTCCCGCCTTCGTGCTGCACTGCCGTTAGCACATCTTGCTACATCCGGATCCTTACACTAAAGCTTCCGCCGTCGTTTCTTATCTCGCTCTTCCGCCGATGCTATCTTCATTGACTGGACATGTATAATCTCACCCTTGGCTTCCGGCTTAACTGCTCACCTTTGCCGACCACCTCTTTCGGGACACTTCAAAGAGCGCCTACTGCTTCCACAGCCGCTTCCATTTCCGGCCACCGGCGTATCACCATTGCAACGTGGTTCAGTGGCTTTCCTCCTGCCGGAAACACTGCCTGGCTCGCCATGACCACTTTCTTGTTGCGACCTCTTCTTCACTGAGCTGGTGGAACCGTCACGCTTTTCCTGTATCGGTGAACCACTTCCTTCTCCTGACGAAACCATTCCGTCCCCATCACTGCCAACCTCCGCCCAACTAACCGCTTCCGTTTCTGGTGGAATCTTCGACACTTCCTCTAAGACTAACCGTCTGCTGCAGCCCTGGCTGTTGTAACCAACCCTAAGTGGCACTTTCCTGTGACGATCTGTTTGGATCATTCTCTGGAGTGTTTCACATAAAAAGGTAGTGGCTTCACATAAAAAGTGGCCAAATATGGTCGAATAATGGAACGTGTCGCTCCAGTATCCACTGTCAGTACTCTCTCCTGCCCCTTCACACATCCACCAATAGTGAGGTTGCATGATTTCCGGCCAATTTGTGAGACGGAGATTATGGGCCCTTCAACTTCTGGAGCCAGCACGCGGCCCTTCCCGCAGGCTCGTTTCAGTTTAACGACTAATTGGAGTTGGCTTCGACTCCTTCAGCTCTGCGTTTGCGTCCTGCTGAATTGTTGAGCCCACTGTAACTTGCGCTGCAACCGCGGGCGAAGTTGCCTGGCTTTCCACATTTAAAACATTTGCCAGAGCCATGCTTCTTCTCGCCCAGCAGTTGGATTAGCTTCTTCAGCATTTCCTTTGTCTCGTCCGGTGTTTCCACTTCCACGCGATGTGCTTTGTAGGCTGGTCTACTTAGGAGCGCCGCCGTTTCACGCGTCTGAGCATACGAGACAGTTTCAGCAAATGTTGGCTTTGGATTCGCATACGTCTCTCGCTTGGTATACATGTCCCGCATTCCGTTGATGAACTTCTGGATTTTTACCAATGACCAAATGAGCCAACTTTTCAATCTCGGAGGCGAATTCCTGTAGAGTCTCGTTGGATTTCTGGCAGCGATTCTCCAGCTCCATCTGGTAAATCTGTCTCCTGTGCTCGCTACCATAACGTCTTTCCACTGCACCCATTAACGCATCGTAACTGTTCCTTTCACAATCAGGAATAGTCTGCAAGATTTCCGCTGCAGGTCCTTTTAATGCAACGAACAGTGCAGGGGGTTTATCCTCCATGCTCCAGTTGTTTGCTGTAGCCGCTATGTGTTGTCGTAGTATTCGCCACAGTATATACTTTTCTATGCAGTTATGTTCTTCCACAAAACAAGTTTCTTAGTCCCATGGTTCTGCAGTGTACAATGGAGCTGGAGTTTGCCAATTTGAAATCGCAAGATAAGCAGCTGCTTAAGGAGAACGCAAAACTTAAAGCCCAGCTGGACGAAAATGCATCTTTGATGTCTTCCATTCGGTCCATATTCACAGACGGACAGGTTAGAAAAATGATTGCAAAAGGTATGTATAAAATTAAACCAAACTCTGTAAATTTGCTATTAGATTTTATTTGTTTTATAGACAAAAAAGTTAGATGGTCGTGGAGCGATATTTCCAGCGCCAAATGTATTCACGCTGCCGGACCTCGAGCATATAGGCATCTGTCATGATTCAATAATACAAGGTTAGATAATTATTGACAGCTGCGGTTTGACACTCCCTTACAAAAGGTTGCGTTTACGAAGGACAGAAAAAGGGCAGAATGCAATCCCTTGTTTCGAAAATGGTAGTAGAAAAGTACGCAAAGTAGGCAATTAGTAGTGAAATTCCTTTCGTAAATTCTAATGTATTTGAAGGAAATCTGGCATTTTAAACGAAATGTTGAACGTAATATTGATATATCTACGTGAATTACGTAATTTATATGCTATTTAGCCGTATAAAAACTGCAAAATGACTCAAAATTAAAATAAGACTACTATGAGACTGATGTAAACATCCAATGCTTATGTTTTCATCAGTTAAATATGCTTCATATGCATATACAAATAAACATATTGCACAAAAGCTTATACTTTTATTTCACACCAAAGCTACACTGTTTCCATGTAAATTTGCAAAGAAGCAACACGGTGCCACTGCTAAGGGAGCGGTGCGAGAGAGACAACTGTCAGTTTATCGAACCTTGTATTATTGAATCAAGGGCGTCTGTATGCGAAAGGCTTCCCCCTGCCACATATAAGAACACTTCAAAGGTGGTACCGCAAAATTAGTGTTGGTGAGGGAATGTTATCCGTTGCATTGGACTTAATGCGCTACATTCACGAGCTCACTGCCGTCGAAAAAGTGTGTGTGCTGGCTTTCGACGAGATGAAGGTCACCAAAGATTTTGAGTATGAGCCTACCGACGACTTCGTCAGGAAGCCGGCAAATTATGTTCAAGTGGTTATGGCGCGCGGATAATTAAAATCCTGGAAGCAGCCAGTATTTTACGATTTTGATTGTAAAAGAGCCGTCGAACTTATGCATACGATTATTTTGGCTGTGCAAAATGCTGGCTTCCCTGTTCTTGCGATGGTCTGCGATATGGGCCCATCCAACCAAAAGCTTTGGAGAGACCTCGACATCACTCCAGGTATATATTTAATTCACTAATACATTTTCTAAAGCTAATTAACAATTAATTAGAACACCCACGATTCACCAACCCTATTGATCCAGAGGAGAAGATTTTCGCATTTGCGGATGCTCCGCTTCTGTTGAAACTCATCCGAAATCATTGTATTAATACTGGATTTGTTTGGAAAGACCGTATAATAACCACGCGCGCAATAGTTGATGTTATGAGGTATACATCTGTATCCGACCTATCTATAACATTCAAGTTAACAGAAGAGTACTTAGCTGTAAAAGGGATAGGTATGTTAATAATAACTATTCTATATTCTGGTAGCTAATATCATTCACGCAAAATTTCAGGAAGACGAAAGGTAAAATTGGGGACACAGTTGCTTTCTAACACGACTGCAAAAGCTATACTGCGCTGCTACGCTCTGGGGTTGGACATAGAAGAAGCGATTGAGACAGCTGAACTAATTCAGTTGGGGAACGATTGGTACGACGTGCTCAATTCCTCCGTTAAAACGTTCAATTATCCTGGAGAGGTAGTACTTCATAAAGTTCACAACTTATTATCTGCATATAATTTACTTAAAGGAACCATTTATACGGAAGATGCATCGGCAGCTCGAGATTTTGGGACGCATGAATAATTTCATGTCAGATGTTATCATCCCTAGCAAAAATAGCATACAATTTCAAAGGGGTGTTTTGGTAACAAATAACGCTCTGTTATAGTTGTACGAGTATGTGGTAGTGAAGTACAACTTCAACTACGTTGTCACACGGCGTCTAAATCAAGATTTGCTGGAGCACTTCTTCGGCAATATACGAATCAAGGGAGGATTAAACGACCACCCTACGCCGAAGGAGTTTAGGTACAGGCTCCGAAAATACATTTTAGGTAAGTTTGCCAAAAATTATCTTTTAAATGTATATTCAATTGTATATTATCCACACCTGTATACCTAATCTCAAACCAGTTAACGACAATATTCGGATCGCTATCGGAAGTGGCTGACGTGTGTTATGAATGTCGCAAAGTTATGATAGCGATACGATATTTGTCGCTGACTCGTTTGAGAATAGCCCCTCTGAATTATTTTTCAGCAAGGAATGCAGAAAATCTGAACAAAACAGGCAACGCCGAGCAGGATTCTGTTGAATGGCTGAAGACATCAAACCCGGTGGTGTTATGTGGAAGCGGGGTGGTCGAAAATAGCGCACCAGATGAACAGGAAGTAGGAGAAGCAGAGCCTTTGGAAGCAGAATCAGAGGCCGTTGACGCTCTGAGTGTCGCTCACGCCAATGGCGATGGCGATATGCTGGAATACGATCCAGATGTGCTGGAATACGATCCAGATGTGCTAGAAAGCGAAACCGATGTGCTGGAAGGCGACAGCGATGTGCTGCAAGGCGACAGCGATGCTCTGCATGGCGATGCGCTCGAATATATAGCTGGATATATAATTCGCAAGCAACATCTCAGCGAGCACGAAGACACCAGTAACGCAACTTTTACGTTGGTCGATCAGGTGTCGAAAGGGTACCTTAAAAAGCCTTCACCCCTTTTTGTAGACCGTATTAGGAGCTTGGAGTCGGTATTCCTTGCTGTTAATTTACAGGAAATAGCGCACTGTAAAAATATAAAGCAGCGCCTTTTGAACAAAGCAGCTAACGTAGACGTTCCGGGCAGCGTCAAGCAGTTGCAGCAGGCTGGTACGCTACAAAAAGTTAAATAATATCACTCTTTAAACTGGTAAAATTAAATATTAAATTATTTACGTTCAAACTTTTAATCATATTTATATTTCAGAAATCGTATCCAATTGAAATTGAGCAGGCATACGTCTTAGTACAAGCTTCCAGGCATTAAACACAGTCAGTACCTACCAGTGTCAGTATTATATCCACACTTACATTTACATATATATGTTTCTTTTATATAATAATCTATGTGATAATATAATTATCTAATATGATATAATCCATGATACAATAATTTTTAGAAGGTAGTTTCACTTCTTCTTCTTATCCGCCATGTTAGCTATCTGACAGAAAACGTGTTTCGTATTTTTTGTTGTACCAACTTTTTCAAAAAAAAATCGAGCTTTTGACGTTGGAAAAATAAAACAAAGAAAAGCCAAACATATAAGTAGAGAAATTTTGGATTATTTTGTAATTATTTTTTTTCATAAAAAATTAACTGCTGCTTTCGTGGATATTGCAACACACGGAATAGATGTAAGGACACAGCTATAAGAGCCACCGCACACCACAGACTTTATCGGCCGCCTATTTAAATGATAGGGCTCGCTTGAAATATGTACATGAAGATGTATGGAGGTGCGCACATTACACCAGCTTAATCGCTCTGACCAATAAGTTGTGGTGCAATGGAAAGACTAGCGAGCACATCCAAATTGGCGGCCGATAAAGTCCGTGGTGTGCGATGTATCTAATCCATTATAAACAAGAAATATTGCTGTTATATTTTCATTTTTATGATTTTTATTCATGTGATTAGCAGTGGAAAAATGTATGTATAAAATACGTATATTTATATTAAAAATTAAGTGATCAGTTATGAAACATATAAATCTTTACATGTTCTGTTAAAAAATATCTAAAATAACAAGCGATAATCCCCAAGTTCTATATCGTAGCAGTGGCCACATTGCGTGTTTGTCACAGACACGGTTTATGTCAAAAATTTTGAAGTGAAACTACCTTCTAAAAATTATTGTATCATGATATAATCTATGGGAAAATTTTAAGTTGGCATCCCCCGCGTACAAAAAAAAATGTGGCTATTACCCCCCCATAGCTTATAGTTTTTAAGTTATTTGTTGAACCGTTGATTCAACCATGGTTTCACACTGACATTAGAAGAGTGCTGCCACATCTAAGAAAATAACAATAAAAGAGAATAGTTTTTATCGTACCCATTTTCCTGCTCAGCGTTGAAATAGTAGTAAAGGAGGGTATGGGGTTAAATACCCCCAATATATAAAAAAAAAACTGACAAGCGCCACAGGCGAAAATTTTTAATAAAAAATCGCGCGATTTTTTATTGAAAATTTTCGCCTGCGGCGCTTTTTCCATAAAAATCAATACTTTGATAAATAATGAAAATTTTTAATAAAAAATACGCGCGATTTTTTATTACAAATTTTCGCCTGCGGCGCTTTTCCCATAAAAATCAATACTTCGATAAATAATGAAATTTTCATTATTTATCAAATTATCGATGTACGTTTTCTACTTTTGTATACTTTGAGTGTTACATTGTAACCAATACATATTATTTCCACCCGAAAAAAATTATACCGTTATGATCAGGAGTAAGACCCCTATCGATCCTAATATTATTATTTTTAATAAGAGCAATGTATGTACGTATTGTACACTTAGGGCCGGTTACTCAATGTCTGGTTAACACTAATCTGCGGTTAAACATCGTTATCGACGTTACCGACTCCCTGTTATATGCATGGAGTCGAAGAAGTCGGTAACGATGTTTAACCGCAGATTAGTGTTAACCAGACATTGAGTAACTGGCCCTTATACTCCCTAATTATACGCACTTATTTGTGTATTTTTTTAACGTATGGTAGCATACATTTTGTGTTACTGTCAGCCATTGTTATTTCTGCTTGCTTATGAAATGTGCAAACGTTTGTGAAGACATTTATAAACGCGTTTTACTTAATTAATTAATTAAGAATTGTATATTAAAGTGGAAATCTCAGGCCGGGGTTTTAATGCAACTATTTTGCCGAAGTGTGTACATAAATAAAGTGTTTTTTGTGTGAAATAGCGCCGAGAGGTTAGTTCAATTTACAAACTTTAACAACAAATAACTTAAAAACTATAACCCTGCTGCGGCTAAAAGTATATATATTTGCAATCATGAGAACTCCCTCTACCGTTCCATAGCTACCTTAATGCGGAACTCCGGGGATGCCAAACTAAATTGCAGCCTAATCTATTTCCAGATTTCACTGCGTCAATGAACCAGCTATCGCAACGCCTACTGCATATTTGCAACGTACCTGTAAACTTACATCTTAAAGGCACGTTCCCTCGGTCCAGAGAGCTGCATGGATACACTCAAATTACATTTTAAGTCACTCGCTTTCTTTTCACATCTGCACACACTCGCACTCAGTTATTTCCAAACATAACGTGCGATAGCATTGAAAAAACATTGTCGGTTGAGTGAGTAATTCACACTATCAAGTGCTCTATTCAAATAACAAGTGCTTGATTTGAAAAACAAGTGCATGGCATAACTGCTGTAATGAAAGTGTCAAAGAAACAACATTTGTAAAGACAATTTTTGTTAATTTTATTGGTTTCCTAACTGCATATTCTTCTTCTTCTTCTTTTTTGGCGCTGTAACCGCCTAAGCGTTATTTTGCCGAGTTCAGCAAAGCACGCCAGTCGTTTCTCCTCTGTGCCAACTGACGCCAATTGGAAACGCCAAGTGAAGCCAAGTCCTTCTCCACCTGATCTTTCCATCGC
>NW_016162689.1:36692-41309 GCF_001687245.7 Rhagoletis zephyria
TATGCAGCAGCGGCATTTCGCATTTGTGTACCTCCCACCAATTAATTATATCGAAGTCCGTATGAAAATATACCTCAATATTTTCATATCGCCGCAGCTCTGCAGTAGCTTTATCAGTTCTGCTCACAAAGGTAGGTTGTTTAAGAAGACCTGAAAACAGCTCAAAGTTGTCTGAAGGTAACAAAGGTTTACCATTTGTGGTTCCGTTGTACTGTCAGAATTCTCAGTTAACGTTCTCATAATTTGTAAACATTTCTCTTTTGTGTACCTTTGCTCAGATTCGGTAAAGTTCATGAGCTCTTTTGCTGGCGGGTATAAAAAAGCACAATTTTGTGCAAATCTGTTAGTTTTCAACAGCAACTGTTTTTAAATAATAAAGCAACTTATTTTTCAAGTCCCTTATAAAGCCGATGTCTTCTGAGGTAACATTGCATTTCTTCTTAAATAATTTAGTAAAACTAATATATTAAAAAAATACTAAAAAATATTAAAAAAAATAAAATATATTAAAAAAAATATCCATTTTTTTCAAAATTGTCGTATTCTCTACTAATTGTTTGAAGTCAATGGGTGTCATTCGATTGCTCGACTTACTTTTCATAACAGCATTTTTCACTCGCTTGACTTGATTTGGAAAGAGTATATCAATGCCATATTTGAAATCAAATGAGTACACTGCAGCTAAACATTGATTTCAAAACTAACTATGAATCTCACTGTTTGTATGAAGTGAGTAAACTCATGCTGTTGTCTGCCTCGGTGACGTGTTGAACATTGTTTCATCACCTGCTGGCGAGGTAGCAACGCCACCGTTGATTGTGTCGGTTAGTCACAGCAAAGGTGAGAAATTCATCAGCACACCGACATTATCCCCACTCTAAGGATCGGGCCTGAAAATGTCAACCGGAATTAAAATCCGTGGCAATGCTTGTTGGTTCTTGGGATTTCAAACAGGTGAGACTATAGCTTAAATATTTGATGAACTTAATGATATGTACGTAAATTTCTATTTTGATTGCAGATGCGTATTTCCGTATCACAATTGGAGTTGTTGTCTGAGCAAATTCAGTTGAAAGCTCCATCATTTGTGGTCACTACCATCAATCAAAACAAACACATCCACGCGCATTTATATCCAATGGTGTTTATTTACACCTTAGAAATATTTTCGAATGTTCATAAAACTTTGATACTTCGTACATACCCAGCCAGCAAGAAAACATACATTTTACGAACTTTTTATCCACGACTTTTCATCCAGTTTCTCTTCAAGAAAATATCCAGTTACGAGCTCGTTTACGATGATTTTGTTGGGTGGGTACGTATATATGTATGTATGTATGTGCTTATTTTATCGCATTTAAATATTTGTTTTTTGTAGGTCTACAAAACGTCTAACAGCTATGATTGTGTCGCCCTTGCTTCTTTATCGACTGCGCTATTAATATTGTGGACTTTATTGAAACTCTTTTTAGGTATGTGCATATTTAACTAAATTGTCCCTGTCATGTGGGCAAGTGATTTAAATTATGCACGCTTAAAATAAATACATATATAAGCACGAGTGTGTACGCCTTATTGAAACTATTTTGGTAATAATTTATTATGTTTGTATAATTTTAACGCTTGCAACAAGGGCAATTTTTAATGTTGAAAGTTTGCTTATCAAATTCCAATTTCAAAACCATTGTTTTTTTGTTTTGAAACAGAGCATGTGGCATCACGTTCACAGCAAACCATGTAGTTTGCGGGGAGCATTTCGCGAGCTCGGATTTGATTGGTGGCGCACAACCAACGCACTTGATGCCCAACTCTGTTCCAACGCTCTTTATAAAACCACCTTTGTAAGTATGTTTTAAGATCAGAGCCTTAAAATATAGATGCATGTAGGTGGTAAAGTTGAAATATTTTAGTTGTCACCGTCACGGTGGGAAAATATGTGAACCATTTGGTTACTTAAGTGATCCCTTAAATGAATCAATTATGTGGCACATACTAGTTGCCTTACGCAAACATAGGAAGGTGTTTAATGCCATACATATATATGTATATACTTTTCTATGCAGTTATCTTCTTCCACAAAACAAATTTCTCAGTCCCATAGTTCTGCAGTGTACAATGGAGGTGAAGATTGCCAATTTGAAAGCGCAAAATAAGCAGCTGCTTAAGGAGAACGCAAAACTTAAAGCCCAGCAGGACGAAAATGCATCTTTGATGTCTTCCATTCGGTCCATATTCACAGACGGACAGGTTAGAAAAATGATTGCAAAAGGTATGTATAAAATTAAACCAAATTCTGTAAATTTGCTATAAGATTTTATTTGTTTTGTAGATAAAAACGTTAGATGTTCGTGGAGCGATATTTATTCGCCATATGTATTCACGCTGCCGGACCCCGAGCATATAGGCATCTGTATGCGAAAGGCTTCCCCCTGCCACATATAAGCACACTTCAAAGGTGGTACCGTAAAATTAGTGGTGGTGAGGGAATGTTATCCGTTGCATTGGACTTAATNGGTGGTGAGGGAATGTTATCCGTTGCATTGGACTTAATGCGTCACATTCAGGAGCTCACTGTCGTCGAAAAAGTGTGTGTGCTGGCTTTCGACGAGATGAAGGTCACCGAAGCTTTTGAGTATGAGCTTACCGACGACTTCGTCAGGAAGCCGGTAAATTATGTTCAAGTGGTTATGGCGCTCGGACTATTAAAATCCTGGAAGCAGCCAGTATTTTACGATTTTGATTGTAAAATAACCGTCGAACCTTTGCATACGATTATTTCGGCTGTGCAAAATGCTGGCTTCCCTGTTCTTGCAATGGTCTGCGATATGGGCCCATCCAACCAAAAGCTTTGGAGAGACCTCGGAATCACTCCAGGTATATATTTAATTCACTAATACATTTTCTAGAGCTAATTAACAATTAATTAGAACACCCACGGTTCATCAACCCTATTGATCCAGGGGCGAAGGTTTTCGCATTTGCGGATGCTCTGTTGAAACTCATCCGAAATCATTTTATTGATAGTGGATCGCGCGATTTTTTATTAAAAATTTGTATTATTTATCGAAGTACTGATTTTTATGGAAAAAGCGCTGCAGGCGAAAATTTTTAATAAAAAATCGCGCGATTTCTTATTAAAAATTTTTATTATTTATCGAAGTACTGATTTTTATGGAAAAAGCGCTGCAGGCGAAAATTTTTAATAAAAAATCGCGCGATTTCTTATTAAAAAATTTTCATTATTTATCGAAGTATTGATTTTTATGGATTATCGATGTACGTTTTCTACATTTGTGTACTTTGAACTACAATAACACCAATAAATATTATTTCCACCCGAAAAAAATTATACCGTTATGATCAGGAGTAAGACCCCTATCGATCCTAATATTATTATTTTTAATAAGAGCAATGTATGTACGTATTGTACACTTAGGGCCGGTTACTCAATGTCTGGTTAACACTAATCTACGGTTAAACATCGTTATCGACGTTACCGAATCCCTGTTATATGCATGGAGTCGAAGACGTCGGTAACGATGTTTAACCGCAGATTAGTGTTAACCAGACATTGAGTAACTGGCCCTTATACTCCCTAATTATACGCACTTATTTGTGTATTTTTTTAACGTATGGTAGCATACATTTTGTGTTACTGTCAGCCATTGTTATTTCTGCTTGTTTATGAAATGTGCAAACGTTTGTGAAGACATTTATAAACGCATTTTACTTAATTAATTAATTAAGAATTGTATATTAAAGTGGAAATCTCAGGCCGGGGTTTTAATGCAACTATTTTGCCGAAGTGTGTACATAAATAAAGTGTTTTTTGTGTGAAATAGCGCCGAGAGGTTAGTTCAATTTACAAACTTTAACAACAAATAACTTAAAAACTATGACCCTGCTGCGGCTAAAAGTATATATATTTGCAATCATGAGAACTCCCTCTACCGTTCCATAGCTACCTTAATGCGGAACTCCGGGGATGCCAAACTAAATTGCAGCCTAATCTATTTCCAGATTTCACTGCGTCAATGAACCAGCTATCGCAACGCCTACTGCATATTTGCAACGTACCTGTAAACTTACATCTTAAAGGCACGTTCCCTCGGTCCAGAGAGCTGCATGGATACACTCAAATTACATTTTAAGTCACTCGCTTTCTTTTCACATCTGCACACACTCGCACTCAGTTATTTCCAAACATAACGTGCGATAGCATTGAAAAAACATTGTCGGTTGAGTGAGTAATTCACACTATCAAGTGCTCTATTCAAATAACAAGTGCTTGATTTGAAAAACAAGTGCATGGCATAACTGCTGTAATGAAAGTGTCAAAGAAAAAACATTTGTAAAGACAATTTTTGTTAATTTTATTGGTTTCCTAACTGCATATTATAATGCAAAAATATCAACTGATTAAGGGCATCATCATTTGACAAAAGGTGGCATCTTTTGTCAGAAATAACATTTCGAGCAGAAGAAAAAACTCTTTCTGATGATGCGCTAGTTGAAGGAGTGGCTATTACTCTTCGACTGAGTTTATGCAGCAGCGGCATTTCGCATTTGTGTACCTCCCACCAATTAATTATATCGAAGTCCGTATGAAAATAT
>NW_016162690.1:0-10767 GCF_001687245.7 Rhagoletis zephyria
CTGTATGGATGGGATACTCTCGTACTACTTCTTATAAATGCAACCGTTAGGTGTGGAATTTTGCTTAAATGTGTTATCTTTTGCTTCATTGTTGTTAGGAATCCACTAATCCCAATAGGGGTGGCGATTTTCCCATTTCAATGCCCATTTTTCAAACTCAAGAGAGCAATCGTTTCTGAGGATACAGTCTTGCACATGCTTAACATCGAAAGTTCGCCATAAATTAGTCAACCCGATCTTCCGATAGTAACGCCATCGAAATGTACTAATCATATTATTAATTATGAAGAAACATATTTTTATAATTTGAAGCAGCTTTCGCTTGCGTTTCGGAAGCTGCGCTGAAAAATTGCCATGCTGGCGGGGACTAACCAGTTTATGAATCTGAGCTGAGCTGAGCCATTGCATTTAGCTTTTATTTTAATGTAAAATAAGATGAAATAAATATGCTGGAAGTTGTCGAGGAACCTTTCGCTACTTTCGTGTTTAAACAGCCTGAAAATGTAATAAGGTTACTCATGTTTTTGTTTTCATAAGCTTGTACATACATACATGTTTACCATGTTACCAAAAATCACAATAACCACTTTGACCACATAAACATTTAAATTTCAAGCAAATCAAAACACCGTCAAGCGATAATGCAAATCCAAATAGTAAAATGTATTAGTTAATGTTTTTATGAATGCGGGTATGTATGTATATTCATATGTATTTATGTATATGCAAGTAAAAAATATACTTATGAGCATCAAATACCAATGAAATGGAACCGAACCAAAACTCCTTTAGAATGTTGACAAAATAAATGGGGAAAGTGAAATCAAATTTAATTGCCTAATGTTCGGTACTCTTGCAGGCACATACGTTAGACTGTCACAAAAATATATAAAAAAAAAATGTTTGAAATTTTTGTTATGCATACCCTCTACATTTATGATTTTTAGCGTAGCCGTAGCACAACCCATACCGAGTTTTAGTTGAAGATACTAAATAACCTGAATTAAGGCTGCCAAATCATCCATGAAAACTTTGTAAATGCACAAAATTCGATACGTTTCCCACATTTGAAAGCATTTCTAGCAAATCTACATCTTTAAATTTTTTTATACGACGGCAGGATTTCTCACAAGGACATCGAAAAATTAATAATTGGAAAAAGTACAGTGTCTTTGTAAGGATGTATTACAAGGCTGCAAAACAATATGCTTTCTAGTCGAATAATTTGTGTATGTCCTGAAAATTTGCAATTTTTAATTCGGCGTATGACGAACATTAAATTATTAAATTCAAATTTTATAACAAATTTTTTTCCTCCTTTTAAAAAAATTCCTTCCATAATATTTAATAAAAAAATAAGGGTTTTAGTATTTGGAAGTATAAATAAAAAAATGTAAAAAAAATTAAAATTTGTATCCTTTTATATCCTTACCTACATATAAATTCATATGATTTAAGTAACACTGAGATTCTTCAAATTACATTCAAAATTAAACAATCTGGTAGGATATGTATTATTTTAAAGGACATTTTTGGAACGTTCCAAAAGGATAATTGAAAACAAAAGTTATAATTAGTCTTTTTTTGCATTTTTCTTTTAATTGATATCCATATATTTATCCATATAAACTTTTGGAAATATATTATTACTTACGGTCCTTTGGAAAAAATCCTGAGACTACCTGGTAAAAATCTAAAAACGCAGATTTACCGAATACTGTAGAGAGTATAGTAAAATCGCCTTATACAGAAGTAAGATAAGAAAATTGACAAAACACGCGAACTGCACAAAGATTATTCTGATAACTTTGACTGCAAGTCGGCGGGGTTGCCGTGGTCCGAATTGCATAAAATTTTATTCTTACAGTTTTTACGACAAAACCAATCAAATGAAGTCTACGTAACCGGAACGACCCAGATGTACATATACATATCTGGCCAAGGACTGTGACTCCAGAAACACTCCCCAAAAACTCTTTGTGGAACCTGTATGCTGTTACAACAACAGCAAGGGGGTATGCCATAAAACAAAAAGAACTCTGTTTTTTGGGACAGTCTAATGTATATACTTTTATTCTTACACATTGAATACAGTTGCAGCAAAGCGCGAAATCGTCCATTTTCGTAGCGCAAGTGACTTAACCGTTCGAAAGTCAATAAAAAAATATGTATATAAAATACAAATTCCTTTCTTGTCTTACATAAATTTTAATTTAATTGTTATTTAATAAAAACAAATTATGTATACAAACTTTTATTACACATTGATTAGCTAATCCCTCATACTAACTTACTTCGCCGTTATCAAAAATACAATCGCACTGCACTTTTTACTAATAAATGTATGTACATACTATGTATGTATATATAGGTAAGTATACATATATTGTAAATTACGAATCATTTATATACTACTCGTACGTACATATGTATTGTATGTATGTATGTGTAATATCAAATATTTAGTGTAAAGAAGAAACTTTAAATTTGAATTTGTTGCGAGTAAATTGTTGATAATTATTTTTTCGCATTTCCTTTTGAGAAGGAAGCTGATGTGGCGGAGGAACCCGACGCATTGTTGCTGTTGTTCTTTATCGGTACAAAATCTATGGACGCCGAATTGATGCAGTAGCGCAGATGCTTCGGTGGCGGGCCATCATCGAAAACATGTCCCATGTGCGCAGTGCATTTGGAGCAGCGCACCTCTGTTCGCACCATGCCTAACATTTTCGAAATTACTACTATTTTTATTAACACATTATTTTGTAGGAGCAAGTGCAAGTTTCGACAATAAGCGCATTGTGTAAAAAAATCAATCCACGAGTATGTATGTAATAGAAAAGTATAAATATTTATTTCGGGTTTTCGAAATTCATTTTAATGGTTTTCACATTAATAATTTAAATTGAATGTACGTTTACGGGGTTTAAGTTTAATATTTCGTTTGCGTAAAAAGATACGAATGTGTATTGAAATTTTAGTATGCGTTGAAATTTTGTGTGTGTTTTTGGCAACACAAAAGTTTCACAGAATAAGAGATGTTGCCGCAAGTTAAAAAAGTATAGAAGGAAAAGAAAACATTAATTAGGAGCATACCCTGGTAGAGTTTCCAATAGATACAGTACATGTATGTACATAAATACACATGTACACAAACGAACCAACAACGAACAAACGAATTAAAAAAGTAGTAAAAATTCGTTTAACCTTTTACTTTTATTGTTATTTTTTTTTTTGTTTAATTTGGACAAAAGGAAGCAAACATATACATACATATGTAAATAGTTACATACGCAAACGCACAATAGACATTCAATTATCAAGCGAGTTGGATTGATGTTTTTTTGTTTAGAATGCGCTACATACATACACTTTAATTCTTGTTTAAGAAATACTATGTCTACAGAACAGTGAACATTCATATTTACATATGTATGTATATAGATATTCATATCGTCAACTGAAATGCAAAAAGACATAACAACATTGTAAATTTAATGGAAAAAGTCATGACTAATATTTTAATTTTGTTTTTTCATAAAATTGTGTGGGGGGTTGTAATTCAATGAAATCCATCATAAATATACATCAAGTGAATTTTGCATTTTTTATTAGTTATGACTTTTTGCATTTCAACGATGATGTTTGTTACGTCTTTTTGCATTTCAGCTGACGATATGTACATACATATGTAGATATGTCAATATGTACATTCATTACGGCTATTCCAAATTAAACGTAACAAGATTCCGCGCGATGGCTTTTGATTTGGCTCAAATTTAGCACAGATACTAATTTCAAGGTAATACTGACAGAAATAAACTTATTTCGCAATTTTTTTTTTAGTTCTGCTGGGGCTCGGCCAACATTTGTTGTTGTTGTAGCGGTTACAACAACCTCGCTCAGATCGGCTAGGGGTTTAGTGGGCATGCGAAAAGACGTTTCGAGTCGTGGGGTGTCTCTCCGCATGCCGGGCACTTATGGGGCACATCTGCATCAAGTCTGCTCAAGTACGAGTTCAACTTGCCGCAGTAGCCGGAGCGAAGTTGGGCTATTGTAGTCCGCGTCTTCCGTGGCAGCCGAAGCTCTGTCTCGTCCACGTCAAATGGGTGTATGCCCAGAACGGCATTCACAGGTCTGAAGTATACGTAACTTGAGACCGACTCCCTGTGAATGACGCTCCAGGCCTCTCGATATACTGTCGGGTCCAGAGGCTACCTCATGAAAAGGAATAAATTAACAAAAAGTAGCTAAAACCGACCTTGACAAAGCCGATTTTTGCATTTAGCTATAACTGGAAAAACTCCAAACTTCTAGACCTTTTGAGACTCCATTTCGAAAAAATATTATTGGAAAGGAAATTATTTAATCTTCTTATTGAATATGGTTTGTTTTAAATAAATTATAGATCGTAATTTTAAAAATAAATAAACTATGTTTTCAAAAGACAATTTTGTGTGAAATATTATTAAGATTGTAAGGCAGGTAGATAGCCCCATTAATTACCTTTCCAATGATACCTCATTTTTGTAGTTGGACAAATTGTGAACTTATAAGGGATTTTGTGTCCTTAACTTGGATGATTTGTTTTGTTTTTTCGTAGGCCCATACTTTTTGAAAAAAATTAAAAAAAAAAATTAATTTAATTTAATGAAATTAGTCTATCTACAAAATTTGAGCCAATACGGAAATCACTTTTGGTTACATTTATAAAGGGATCGCCGATGGACATACATACATATGTATCACAAAAAAGTTAAGGTGGTTCGAAGCGAAATTGAACAATTACTATGAGAATTTTTGTGTGAACAATTTTTTCTGTAAGAATCGTTTTTTTATAAGCTTCTTTATTTAATGTCCGATTTCTATAAACGATATACCGTTGTAAAGGAATTAATCCTTATGTGAGTGAAAAAAAAAATCAACCTCAAAGCGACTCTGGTACTCGGGTACCTTTATACAAAGTGGATGTAAATAGCGTCATATTTTGACATGTCTGCCCAAAATATCAGTTAAAATGCATACAAAGCACATTTAGTAAATCCCCTGCGCATATTTATTACAGCAAATAATGTTGGAATCCTTTTTTTTTATTCCCGAAATGGCAACAGTAAGCTAAAAATTTATTATACGTTATACCTCTGAGTCTTAGGTTAACTAAATGTTATTATTTTTTTTATAAAAGTATAGCTGATTGCTTAACAAACACCCTATCAATCTAAATTTCCGACTTTGTGGAAAAATTATTAAAATTCTGCAAAATTTCACCAAAAATTTTAACTTTTTAATCAGCACCTTTAGAATAAAGTTTGGTATGAAGTTTTGCAGGCTATTAAATTTTGGTAGAACAAAAGTGCAAATATGAATTGGCTAAGACTTTCCGTTGATTTTTGTATTTTTACGCATTTTTTCTCACAATGTACTTATGTTCGAAAATTTTTTGTATTGGAAAAAAAAATGCAGACTTCCGTCACAAAAAATCGAATCAATAGTAAGAACCGTAAAAATACACTCTCACGTTGAAGAGCGCCTGGGTTATATATTTCCCAAGTTTAATAGCCGAGAACGAACAGCCAACCTGAATCCCGAACAGATTTGATTTATTTACATATTTACTTTTTATTATTATAATTTTTATTATTAATAATACACTATTACTAGTAGTTAGGCAGTTGTGTTAATATTTTTTTTTGCCGAATGGTGATAAATCCACATGGAGATTATTTTTCTGGCATAGATATCAGACATCAAATAAAAAAGATATATAGAAAAAAAAAAACCTATTTAGTGGTTTTTGCGGGATGCCGAAAGAAAGTTTTTACATTCCTGAAATACTCTCCTAGCAAGTGTTCAAAATCGCTTGGAACAATCTGATGGCCCTATCATGTATGGCGACTGATAGCCGATGGGCAACCATATACTAAAAGTCGCATTACGTATGGCAACTAACTATTAGCTGTCGGCTACTCAGTCTAGTGCGAAATTTTCTGTTCCCCTCTTATGACGATTTTGCTATTTGTTTACATAAAGGCTGCATTTCTTTATTCATTCTGAACGTTTGGAATAAACTTTTTTGTTTATTTATTCTTTAGAACGTTCCTGATGATATGTTGACGTATATTTCAAACGAATTCTGTTTATTCCGGCTGTGAAATTGGATTATCCGGAATGTATAAAGAAACGCAGCCAAAGATTCCAACACATTAGAGCAAAGTTGCCAATTACTTCAAAATATACATGACAAAAAAGGGAGTTCGGATGGTGTCTGCCCTTTTCTGTATACTGAGATTAATCGCCATACATAATAGATACAAAGCTGCAGCCGGATTCCAACATTTGCTACCGCTAATTTCGATCGCCAAAAATCTCCAAACGAATTGCAGGCGCCCCTAACAACACGCAACATTTAGTTGCATGCCCGCCACACTTTCAAATTTGATGATTGCGCATTTCATGTGTTATTCTTCCATGTTGTATACTTTTAGGACCTACTAATTTCCAATTACTAGAATTTTAGCGACAAAAATTAAGCCTAGCGGGTAGCCATGGCTACTAGACCAGCAATTATACACCAGTCGCCTTACGTAATAGGGCCATGATTTTTTTTCACCGCATACAACGTGATACAATCTACTGTATACATGTACATATGTATGTACGTAAGTTGTAAAGATAGTTACGCTAATTGAAAAGATTACGATTTGGACAAACAAAAAAAACAAGAAAGAGGAGGTTAATGAAAAGCACTATTTCTTCTTCAAAACTGTTGTGTAAGTAGTTGGCAGCCCTATGTAAGCAAGTTAATAAGTAAGAAGCCAATGACAAAAGAAATAAAAGAAACTTCAGTACAAAGCAACCACTTGTGTCAAACACTATATAACAAAAACGAAGTGCAAAACATATTAAGCAAAATATCGGCAAACAAAGTGTAAAGTACAAAAAAAAAGTAAGAAATAAGTGTGGTCCGAGCGAAGGTTGGGTTTCGGCTTTTGTTCGGTTCTAAACAGTTGAGTAATTGCCGAGCATCATATAAAAAATATTTTATCATAAAAACTAAATATTGACCTCAATTCGAAAACTAACCTTTTTAAGTAAAATATTAATTATTTTTCGAATTAATTCCAAACAAAACTAGGAAATACAGTATTCCCTGCTTAGTTGCACAATTTTTTCAATTAGCCGCAAAATCAATTAACCGATGCTCGTTTAATTTAACGGTTTGTTCAATTGCAGAAATTCGTAAATAAATAACCAGACCGTCTTTATAAGAAAGGAAAATGAAAGATACAAGACATGAATTGAAGTGTGGGTCGGTTAGGGGTGTTGAATTTTCTATAAGAAAAATTTTTATCTCAGGCATCGAAACCATAACTCTAAAGATTTTAAGTTTGCGGAACAAAGATGGCCTCCTCCAGAAATATAGCATGATTATTCTGTTATAAAACAAAGCCTAGATTTGTTAGACAATAAATTCAATTGTTGGAAAATTATCAGAAATATAATTCGATAATCCGGTAAACATAAAAGCGCGAATATATGTTATATTTCTAAATACATATCACAATTCAAACGCGTTATTAAAAACAACCTACAAACCTTAAAACCTTATTAAGCAAACCCAATGAAAAGCAGAGTATGCAAGTACAAAAAGGAACTTGAAAGCTTTAATAAATGTTTTTGATTTGAAAACTTTACGATTTAAACTTTCATAGCACCTAATTCTTTCGAAGCTAAACGAGAAATAATGCATAATTGGTCCATTTCAGTTTGGAATCTGTCTATCAACAGCATTACCAAGCTCTACATAAAATACAAAATCAGAAAAGCCCTGCAATAACTGAACAAATAATAAAAATCGCAGAATAACCAACACATAGTGCAAATAAGCTGTATTGCAAAGCAAATAACAACAATCTGCTATTATCGAATGCACTATTTGCATTTTGGGCTGTACTTGCCACCGATGCGAGCAAACAAAAATATGCACAAATTTGTGCCTACATACGTACTCGTGCAGAAGAGCACGGGCGCATCTATAGCAACAACAGCGATCGTTGCAGACAAACATTTAGCAACTTAAAGTTGAATTCTTCTTTACCTGGTATACTCGCATCGCGATGTAGTGTTATTTTACCCTTATCAAGCACATCATTGAATGCGGGCCAGCCACAACCTGAATCGTATTTGGTGTCGGAACTGAAGAGATCCTGCTGGCAAACAATGCAACGGTATATGCCTTTTTCATAGTGCTTATTATAGCAACCTAATTGGAGCGTTATTAAACTGTGTTAAATCAAAACAAAACTCTAGACAATAACTACTAACATATTGGGCACGCACCTGTAAATGGTCGCTCTGTAGCAGCCTCCTGTGTCACTTGATACTGTAGTGGTGTCAGACGCTTCTTCAGCTCCTCCTTATTCACATTTACTTTTTCTGCTTTATTTTCCATTTTTGTATCTTTTAAACTGTTTTCGGCTGCCTGGTTTTGTGGTTTATCTGTAATTAGAGATAGAAAAAATGGTATTAAGTTATTTAATTTAATATGTAGCTATGTATGTACGGTACATGCGCCTTTCTGGTGCTAGGTATACAAACGACAACACCTTCCATTTTAGAAGAGTTAAGTTGCCAAATTGTCATCATGACCAGCGTAATCTACTAGTAAAGCACAAAATGAACACCTCCGGCGACACTCTACGTTGTCAGTTGCAAAATAACGTGCAGCCGAAGTTATTTCCAAGCACCGAACTACTCCGAGCGACTGCTCTGCATTACACGTAACTTACTTTGTAAAGCGACTCAGAAGTATGTTTGATAGCAAATGTACATTTTAAATTCCTACTTACATAAGGCGGCCATGCCTTTGTAAAAGTAAGGGACGTTCGGCAGGGAAATGGTAATGACTGCCAGGTGAAGAGTAAGTTGCTAATAAGGTATTATTACGTGCTCCTAATTCTCACTGGGATACTACCTTTTGTATATGTACATACATTTATCAATCGTATGTGTTTAAATGCAATTACTCTACGAGAATAACGCCAACACGCAGTAGGTGTGAACACTATAGTTGCGATCCCGTACGAGTCCGGACTAGTCAGAAATAGTCAGAATCAGTCAGATTTTGCTGGAAATCGATCCCGTACTCGGTTCTCCGACTATAGAGAGGACAAAAAAGGGAGTACATACGGTTCTCTCTCTGTCAGAAGTTACCAGTTTTAGTCCGAGAATTTTTTGCTGGTAAATTCTGGTAAATGTAGGTTCGTTCGCGTAGCTGTTAATTGTTCATGTTTAACCAAAACTTACAAGTTTTTGCGTTCGCGTACGCAAAAAACTTGCAAAGTAGGGGAAATTGAGAGAGCAAAGTGACATTTCATTTTGAGGGGAAGCTGCTGGTTTCTGTTGGAAAAATTTTTGCCAACAGCAATTTGCCAACAGGAAAACAGCTGATCAAAAACAGCTGGTTGGCATCTACGCAAACCACAAAATTGAATTTGATGATTTGGAAGTTAAAAATTACAAAATGCGACTAATTAAACTTGTAAGAAGTAAGTAGTTATTTGTTTTATCAATAAACTGTGCCAGGATACCACTTTGTAATGAGTTTTCGAACGTTTTAAATTTTACACTTTTGAATGTAAACAAAAATTATATCAGCTGTTCGTCTAACTTGCAAGTTTCTGCAAATTTTCTGTTCGCGTACTATTTTGGATATTTCTCTCTTGTGAGCGAACAGATGACATTTCGCCGGAATTTGGCAGTTGGTTGGTTTCTGTTGGAGATTTTAAACGAACGCACCTTGTGTCAAACGATCAGCTGTAGTGTGTTTGGCAACCAAATTGTAAGCAAAAGAAAAGTGCACTCTGCTAATTCATGTTGAAAAGTATTTAATTACTTGTTTAAGTGGATTCTAAAGGCCCGTCCACATACAACTTTGGCGTTGCGTTGGCGCTGGCGTCGCTTTGACAGCAGCGCGAGTAACGCCCGTGCTTGCTACAATGAACGCTTAGCAGAGAATACTTTGGTCACTAAATTAACATACTAGCGGCAGATAAATCAAAATTTTACATCAATAATTGCATTAAAAACTATATTTCTTGCCCGCATTTGATTAAAAATGAAAATTAAATCACATAATTTTGATTATTTAGAACAGCTGATGAACGACGCACGCGAAAAGTTGAGAGTTGGCCATCTTTCTGCGTTGTGTTGGCGTTGGCGTTGCCCAACTTTGGTTATATGGAGACTTTCATTTAAATGCATGTATTCATAGTCAGCTGTCGAAGCGACGCCAACGCCAACGCAACGCCAAAGTTGTATGTAAACGGGCCTTAATGAATTTGAAAGTGTTTTTGGTTATTTACATGTGTGAGCTGAGTGCGTTTACACACAAAATAAGCAAAAACTTACAACCAAAATTTGGAGGTTATGTTGAAGTTGACAGAAGTTACCATTTTTACTAGAAAGCGATCCCGTACTTTTCAATGTTACTCTCTCGCTCTGAGTGAATTTTTATTTTTTGACAGTTTTACTAGTCCGAGTCCGAGGAATACGGGATTGCACCTTATAAATGAAATTAACTGATCTCGTCAAATTAAAAATATTAAAAAGTGGAAATTGTCTATACATCGCACGTTTAATAATATACAAAATTATTTCAAAATTTCACTTTTTTGAGGAAAATGCAATCAAAGTTTGACCAATTGACCAATTCATACAGTTAGTATACAAAAAGGCAGATGAAAAGTCCGAAATCTTCGCTAGTTT
>NW_016162690.1:10792-34851 GCF_001687245.7 Rhagoletis zephyria
TGGGGAGTTTAGTCATCTCTCGTGCTAAACGTATTATCTTTATCAAGCTTATTAATTGAATAATGAAATCTCTAAAAACGTAATTTTTCGAATTGCATCTTATTAAAAGTGCGATATATATGTATGTACATACGTCGTATATAAATAGATTAGGTTCTAGTTATATACTAGCTTTCTTAAGATGCCCGCAATTTTGAACACCACATCGTAAGTTTTTACCCAATATGGTTTCGGTTTTGAAATCAGTAGTCATTTGTTTATATTTCAAGTGGCCACCAGTTGAAGTACCTAGTAGTATCCAAACTATAAACACAAATAAGAGGCACACATAGACCCAAAACTGAAAATATGTACATACTCTGCTAAACTTAATTAACAAAACATATAAGTACATACATATGTAGATATGTATATGCACACACTTCATACATATGAATGTATGGACGTTTGTACATACGTATGGACATGCATGGAAAATGTAGTTTGCCAAACTGTTAATGAAAACTTTCACTGCGTTCAGCGCTTTTACGCCTAAACGGTGGTGCAACATCCGAACGAACTTTTTCTTTAATTAATTCATTTGTTTATAACGAAAAACAAATACAGGTAGGCTATGTCGAGCGGCAGATGGTATTTCATTGGTATTCGCACTATAAACCAACGTCATCACTCACCCGTGAAATTTCTTTGATTTATGAATGCAGATGCGCCAGCAATTGATGCAGATGGTTTTACGACAGGTATATGGTGAACATTGGCGAGACGAAGAGCTATAGTTGCAAATTGAATGCGCCGAGGTGTGATATTACGAATAAGTGAAAACATTTCTCTTAAATAATGCAAACTATATTATGTATATATTTTATGATTTTTTTTTTTTTATGTAAGCAGCTATTTTAGCACTACACTTTTCAATGATTACTCAATCAGGCGGATAAACATNTGCATGGAAAATGTAGTTTGCCAAACTGTTAATGAAAACTTTCACTGCGTTCAGCGCTTTTACGCCTAAACGGTGGTGCAACATCCGAACGAACTTTTTCTTTAATTAATTCATTTGTTTATAACGAAAAACAAATACAGGTAGGCTATGTCGAGCGGCAGATGGTATTTCATTGGTATTCGCACTATAAACCAACGTCATCACTCACCCGTGAAATTTCTTTGATTTATGAATGCAGATGCGCCAGCAATTGATGCAGATGGTTTTACGACAGGTATATGGTGAACATTGGCGAGACGAAGAGCTATAGTCGCAAATTGAATGCGCCGAGGTGTGATATTACGAATAAGTGAAAACATTTCTCTTAAATAATGCAAACTATATTATGTATATATTTTATGCTTTTTTTTTATGTAAGCAGCTATTTTAGCACTACACTTTTCAATGATTACTCAATCAGGCGGATAAACATGAAATGCAGTCCGAAATTGAAAAAATGCCTTTTTAGGAAAATTGCGCAGCTTTTTAAGAAAGACTCGCTAATTTACTCATCCAATAATGAAACGTCAACTCAAAGCAATACCTAGATGAAGTACATTTGTATATGTTAATAATAATTAATGCAAAACTATTGTGGTGTTGGTCGCTTATTCACACGGTCGTTCGCAACGATCTGTCCTTGGGCCATGGTCACAAAACTATGTTGTAGCGATATTTGCCATTTATTAAGTTGTATTCACTCACCTGTTTAGGTTTTTTATTGTCTACTTCTACTACATACGGCTAATTCTGCGCTACTGCTCTTATTTTTAATTTGATATATTCATACGTTCTAAATTTGGACACGATTCTCCCATGGCAACCTACCAGGTGTTATTTCCTCGCCACTCGTTACAAAACTGACAGCCACGAGTAGTCAATTGACCAAGCAAAGTGGGAAAATGGCAAAACTAGTGAAACGTCATACACGGGCGCAGTGATTGCCCGAAAAGCTTGTGGGCCTTGTATAGGAGGAGGTGGCTCCGGTGGATGTGTTGGTATTGGTGAGGAGCGGTTGTAGACGCTTTTGCCGGAAAATGTAAACATGGGAAAATCAAAAAGCTCATTCACATAATAAATTGAAGTCAGCTGTTCAAGAGATGTGTTGCTTTTGTGAATGATCCACAAACTGAGGACGTAAAGAGTGTGTCAGACGTGGCAGTGCAATATATTTCGAAAAGGTTGATGCACTAAGAAATTTCAGAAAGCATATGCATGAGCAGTCACACGTTGCAAATGAAGTATCTTTCGAAAGGGGTTTTTTTCCGAAGGGCTAATGGCACATTGCTAGTGCAGCCCGAGCAAGTTGAAATATATTTCTGAAATCGATTGCAGTCTAATCTTGCAACTCTTTATTTCTGGAACTGGGCTCGAATCGTCACATACGATATCCTACTGCTCGTCACGTAAAAGCACATCTTTCGAATTATGACATGCGTGAACGCAATCTTTGTGCCATTCAGCTTATACTGCCTGACGTATAACGTAATTTTCTTTCATACCGTTATCGATTCGTGAACGGATGTTACGATTCGAGCCTTGATTTCGAAAATGTGACAGAACGGTCTCTCTGACTGTTCACACATCGAAATAAAATTGCTCTTTCCCAATTTGACAGCGGATAGCGTGGCGAAGTCGGAAATATTGCCACGTCTGACATACTCTTATCTATATAGATATCTACGTTCTTTACCCCCGTCACCACCTTCTAATAAATGTGTCTTAACATCTGTCAAATTTCACTTTCAAAATGGCATCAAGCCAATCAGATCGACCTGCGCCCAAAGTAAATGGGGCGGTAAAATGAAAATTTAGTTATCTTACTACGAAATCATGAACGAAAGACACAAGATCACGCGGGAAGGAAAGAACGAAAAAAGTTATTTTCTAGCTGCCGAAATCTCGACGCCATCTTTGTTGTAAGAAGTAAACAACGAAGAGAACGGAGAAAACCGCGAAATTGTTGAACGCATGAATACTCATTTTTATTATGCAAATTTTTCTATAAATCATGCCGTTGTGTTAAATTATTCTTTACCTTATGTGTACACACGTTGTCACAGGCGAAAAAGAAGAAAATTGCAGTAAAAAGCCACGACCAAATTGTAAACAATGAAGAAATGTAAACAAACGGCTATTGTCAAAATCGTTAAACTTGTTTCCTAAATGCGATTCTAACGGGCTACTCTCCTGCCCGCGTGATCTTGTATTTTTGGTTCATGCTACGAAATGACACTTGATGGTAATACAGCGATGGTACGAAATTCGGCAANGTTGTCTGGTGGCGTCATGCGGCAAATGCTTATTTCAAGACATCAAAGTGCCCACACACAAAAACTTGCAATCACATTGCTCGTCAAAATGACAGTTGGTAGGCCATCGCTGTTCGCCTGTGGAGTTCTGCGGTAACACAGCTTTTTTAACAGAATCTAGACGTGGGGTTAGAAGATCGAATAACCATTTTCATGGTTATAGTAACTGTTGAGCCCAAATGGCACTTTGGGACCTATTCTTAAAAAATGTTAGCCTTACCCTGGTATTCAGTAATTCAGTCTCATCAAAAAACGTATCTACGTTCTTTGGTCTCATCTCAAGTAACTAAATTTGAGCAGAGTCAAGTAAGCGATATGTAAATGAGTTGATAATAGATCTTTCTTTGTAAACTGCCAAAAAAAAATAACTATTCATAAAAATTTTTAGATTAAAAAATAAAAGTCTGAGAATAAAATTGTCACTGAATCACACCCTGAATCACAAGTACTTGCTCCCAATACCTACTCAGTACTCGGTACAAAGGTATCGATACCAATATTACTTGGTATCGGACAAAAAGTGTCGAGCATGTCTTGTATTTACTGGGTATCGTTTTGTCCCTACCATCAGCGGCACCTCGTTTTGATAAGCGTTGATTAAAGTCTCTCAACTTGTTATTAATGGATCCTAATTTACGCAACGTAAGTTAAATCTTGTTTTATAAATATATGTATATGTACATTATTTTTTCATCCTAGTTAAAAGATTTTCTGACGTTGTATAACAAGGTCACAGAATTATGTTTCTCGAGATGTATTGAAACACTATACGAGCGGGATTTGACCAATAGCGAGGTATGTAAATAATTTCTAAATGCGCACACCTACACTATAAAATGCTCACATATCTTTCTGAATTTCCACAGAGTACTTGTATAGATCGGTGCGTAGTAAAATTTGCTCGGTTTAATCAGAAAATGATGAATGTTTACGTTGAGGTGCAATCAGACATAAATCAAAAACGTATGCAAGAAATTGAAGCCAATCAAAAACAACTGGAACAACCGCAAGCGTCGGCATCCATGGCATCTGCAGGAAACATATCGCATTTGCCAACAACAACGAATGGAACACGAGCGCCTGCATTCTCGTAAAAAAAAAACTTGATTTTAGTAATATTGCATTTTACATAAATTTACCACACTTTGGTGATATAAACACATTTAAACAATCACATGTCGACACGCATTTGCCTTTTACCTTTAATAGGCTTGCCCGCAAGTGGCAAAACTACTTTCAGTAATTGGCTATTGGATATATCACAAAAACCCATCAATATCATACATATTTGCTTTGATGACTACTTGACGCCACCTACAAACGAAAAATCGTCAAAATTTGAATTTAAACAACAGCGTAACAGCATATTATCCCGTATAAGGGAGCTTATATACGAATTAAAATATGCAGGCAATATCCCGACGCATTTAAGCGCAGTTGTGAAGTCATCTCTATGCACAGATCTTCATGACTTCGTAGTTCTATGCGATGATAATAATTATTATCGTAGTATGCGATATAAATTTTACCAATTGGCCAAGGAAAATGCATGTGCGTATGCACAAATTTATTTCGACTGTGAATTAAAATTAACGTTGGAGCGAAATAGTTTGCGCCCGGCAATGGACAGAGTGTCGGAGGAAACTATGCAACGCATGGCAAAACGACTAGAGACACCAGATCCGACAACCCATCATTGGGAGTTAAACACATACACTATGAGCGATTGCGAAAATTACAACGTAATAAGAACTCGCATTTTGGCCTTCCTTACAAAAACATTTGAAAACATGTTGCAACCAATGCCGGTACAAACCAAATTAGAAACGATACAGTCACTTGTGCACCAACTTGATTTACTACTTCGAAGACGTATTGGCGAAATTATCCAGACGGAACAACTTACAACAAAGCGACAAATAATAGCTAAAGCTTTAAATATAAAACGGAAAGAGTTACTACAAAACGTGAAGATCAAAGCCGAATTAAAGGAGATAAGTTTTAATGATTTGAATGAGTACGTGAATATGCTTTACTCTTAACTCTTAAAACAATCGAAATTAATATTAAAAAATAAAAAATAAATAAATAAGTATATGTACGTGCATAAATACATTCATATGTACATAAGTGCATAAACTTGCATATGAATAGTTTTATTTTATCTTCACTTTCGTAAAGCAATACAAATTTAATACCCTGCTATTATTTATAAATGATTCAAATAACTTACCTTTTTATGCAGGTAATTAAAAATTAAAAGAACAACTTTTAATATGTATTTTATTGAATTAAGACAAACTCTAGAGTTCCTTTAAATATTTTGCGTTTTGTTCGCAAATTTTACATTGGTATGTATTATATTGTATATATAAATTTATTGAATATTTAAGACTTTGTATATTTATAATGGATTTGGTACACGAATATGTTTGTGTAAATACATATAAATTATGCTCATGTATGTTCAATTGCCATTTTATCTAAAACACATCTTCATTTTTAACGTTTGAAGAACTTCGAAATGTCTACACACAAAAAAAATCCATATCCGCGAAACCAACGCTGCGTTTACATAAGACAATTTGAGACGAGACAATTGAGAATATGTATTAGTCGTCAAATTGTTGTGTAAAGTAGGCGTCCAGACCATTATGAAGACAATAGATACATTTTTTAGCAACCGCTGTTAGTGTCGTTTGGCGTGAATTTCATGCGTTTTTGTCTTGCCTCTTTTTCTCAAATTAACCAAGACGTGACCGAATTGTTCAATTTACTGTCTTCCGATCAAATCATAGACAGTGACGAAGACAATGAGAGAAGTGTGAATGTATTAGTGAAAAAATGTGAATTAATTGCTATTGTCTTGGCAAAATTGTCTCATGTAAACGCCGTCTACGGGTAAGAAATTGTAAAATTACGTTTTTAGTTTCTTCTCTGACGTCAGGGTTTTTCTTAAAAAAACTTTTAAGAACTTTACTTTAACTCAAAAAATTATTTAAAAAACTCAGTGTGATGTAGAAGAAGAATATGAAAGAAAAAAAGTGTAGAATTCGAAGTTTAAATTTTTGGTCGAATAAGGTACTGAAAGGCCTTATAAAATGGCATCCTTGATTATTCTAGAAAATTTGCAATATGTATTTTTGAAAAATTTTATGTTAAGGACTCAAATTTCGCACTTATAACTTTATTAGCTTAAAAAATAAAATTTTTTAATAGGGCATTTTCAATAACCATTCGTCCTTGTGAACCAAAAGACGTATGTATTTATTTTTAATTCCACAGAATTTTGTCTTCCATTTCGTACCCAAAATATTTATTCTACGTTGCACATACTTTTAAAAATCTGGCGATGAGAGAGAAAAAACAAAAACGCAATTTCACTATATCNACCCAAAATATTTATTCTACGTTGCACATACTTTTAAAAATCTGGCGATGAGAGAGAAAAACAAAAACGCAGTTTCACTATATCTGAACCTTAGTTTCGTGAGTATATTGATTGTTTCGNTCTCAAGCAACAACAATTTCGAACAATTTCATTTCTTTATTATCACATTTATATGATTTTAAAATGTTGGCAAACTTCAAAAAAAAATCATGGCCGACAAATTGAGAGAACGGTTATACCTTGCTATGTTTTTATCATGATCTGAACCTTAGTTTCGTGAGTATATTGATTGTTTCGTGTGTTTTGAAATAAATAACATAAAATCGGCGTCAGATTCCTGGTTGTGGTAATTTGTTGAGCTTATAATCGCTATTGACCAATCTATTATTGAATCATTGTCATTCGACGATATTTTGAGAGAACAGACAGTAAAAAATTTACATAGTATAATAATACATGTTTAATTTCATAAAGCATTTTGTAAAATAAATTTTGGAAGCCTGTGATGTTGAGCTGTTAAGACATTCGCTTCCTCAAATGGATAAATACAATTTCTTATTTTTAGAGTTGTTGAAGCTAAACATGAGATTCTTTTTAAAATATTTTGATTTATTTTAAATTTACTAAATTGTTTAAAAATTTGGTCTTTAATTGATAAAACCTAAGTAAATAAATACGTTTAAAGTCCAGATTTTTCAAATGGCAATGTTTCGTTCTCTGCTTTTCAGTTTGCAGTTATTGTTTTAGCAACCAGAAATACTTAAAATTAATATTGCATGCATATTTAGCAGTAAGGGTGAAGTCACAAATGTAAGAATACAAAGCAACAGTATTTTTTTTTTGTATTTCCAAACCGCACTAGAAGAAAAGTTGAAACCTAGTTGAAAACTAGCATCTAGCCGCGGTTGCGCACATTTGGCTAAGGTTTAGAAATAAAAGAGACTGATGTTTTGCATTTTTACATTTAGGACTTCAGCCTAAATATTAAAAAATAAAACGGGGAAAAATATCCAAATGGTACTGCATCTGTTATGCATTTATTATATGTACGCACTTTCATTTGATTTAATAATTGGAAGATCAATTTTGTGTGAGTGCATTAATTTTAGAAACTCGAGTAGAAATTGCAAAATTTTTTATTTATAAAACTGTAAAGTTTGAGAACAATTTGTTGAAATGCATATAATGCTTGTATCATAAGCTAAACGATTTCAAGATTAGTGGCTTCTAATAATCTGTGCAATTTTTTGAGTGAAAAATGTAGTTTTTGTTGTTGCTACTAAGCCCCGCTCGCGTCGGCTCATTCATCAACGTTGTCGTCTGTTTCAGCTAAGAGGAGGCCCAGGAAGTGCCAGACTTCAACGGGATCTGTCCATAGGGAGGGGTTAGCTGGGTAGGGTTCTGGGAGGCATGCGAAGAGTTGCCGTGAGTCAGGTGGCGACTATTCGTATGCCGGGCATAGGTTGGGCACATCCTCGTTTCTTCTGTTCAGGTATGAGTATGAATAGTGCAGTAGTATATACTGAATGCTATATGTAATTATAATTTAATATAGCTTGTCAGAGTATGTTGCTAAAAATAACCACTCGTACCTATGTATAATAAATGCATTTTAAATTCGATATTGTCGAATGATTTTTGAACGCAAACAGCAAGATATACAGCTTATACACATGAATTTCAATCTGATTTAAAAATATTGAGCACAAAAACGTATAAAAAAAAAGACTAATAAGAAAGCACGAATAATATACTATATATGCATATGGGACATTCATATGTACCATTACAAATATGTCGGCAACGCACCATTCAACTTTTGCTTAAATAAAAAACTCACGCAGCCCATCTAGATTTTTGCAAATCAATTTGCCCTTCCAGAGTTTTAGCTAAATATATAATGAATAGTTGTATTAATGCAACGCCCAGTGCAATGCCAGCTATGGTGTACAGATTACGTTCTGCCCAAACACGCACAATTTCAATGCACCCGCTTGCCCAAATACGTTTGCTGGCCGCTGCTACCGAATGCTCTTGAACTCCGTAACCACACATAATGTTGACCAATCCCGAACTTATATCAGTTGCGTTGATACAACAACTGTACGGGACGCCGCAGCGTTCCACCGATGGTGACGAGCAGTTGAAATATTCATTCTTGCCTGCAAATATTATTATTGTTAATTTTAATCATCCATTGTTTTTCATCTATTGTATCTATAGTACAAAAACCGAACTTACTCCAGTCTTGATATCCAGAATTGCTCAGTCCACAACATTTAAACTCGAGTTGGGCAAAATCGATAAGATTTTGCAAATCTGGGTCATCTCGATACGAATGTATAATTTTATCAGTAAATTTATCTTCGAGGAAGGAATTCATATTATGTGGAAACACAAATCCCATAATGGCAATAGCCAATTCTAGTAGAAAGAACATTAGTAAACACATAGTGTAAAATTTAAGCAGGCAAGTATTTTCACGTAGTGCACCCAAGCAACCAGCAAAGCTGACCATAGATATAAGTACTCCGGTAAGCATCATTACCAATGAGATATTGAGTATTACATCGTAGAAAGTTTCTAGGCGCACCCATCCCGTGGATTCCCACTTGTCCATAAAAGCATAAAGGCCAATTCCAAGCAGCAGGCCACCCGATAGCCAAAAAATGAAATTTAGCATAAATATCAGATATTTAACACACGAGCTAACATAAGTAAAGTTCTGTGATATTCTTGGATGCATGTTGCGTATTTCTATACCACTATAACCGCCGCCGCCTCCATGGTGACGGTAATTATTCATATCTGGAATCTGCAGATTTCCGCGGTCAAAGAATCAAGGCGACCTAGAACTATTTTGGGCGTATATTGTCCTCGATGGGGAAAAGGTCTACTATAGACTAAAGATAAGTTAGTCGATAAAAAAATAGAGACAAATCTTTCTCTAAAAAAACATTTTCTTCAAAGCAGGAGGTGATATATATTTCCTTTGAGCGCCTTTTAATATTTTTCTTCTTATCGTTATTTCCTGTTTTTGTTCTGAATACACTGTTTCCTCAATAATGGAATATTTGATGACTTTGGTACGCGTGTTACATTTTATATATTTAACATATTTTTCTCTTATTTGTTAAATTTTTTATTCACAAATAATCTCAAAACAATTCCTTTTATCCAAATATGCTTTGTTATCTTCTAGTGGTGGCAAACTATCGATGTTTTTTTTTTCAAAACTATCGAGTATTTTCACTATCGAAATTAACTTTACGTTCTCTGATAAAACCACGTAAGAGCAAAGCCCTTTAATTTGACATCTCATGAAAATCGGACCAACGATACAGATTTGATGACATGAACAATCGTGGCGTTAAATATTTAATGCGTCAAATCTGCGAACTCAATTAAGAAGTTTTATATCAATAAAAGAAGAGAAGACGTAAATCATTTCCGTCTTGAAATAAATGTCCCGAGCGACGAAAAAATATGATAATCCCATATAATTATTATGAGAAAACCTTAATCATTTTCGTCTTGAAATAAAAGTCCCGCAAAACGAAAAATATAAAAGTCCCATATAATTATTATGAGAAGGCGAAAATAATTTACATCTTAAAGTAATATTCCCGCGAATCGAAAACCACTTTTCCATTGTTCAGTAATAATTATAGAGAGGGATATTTAATTTTATTTATGGTCTCTGTTTTTCAGCACAAAAACCATTCAAAACACACTACAAATTAAATTAATTGGGAGATTAAATGGAAAACTGTATTAACTTTGGAAAAAGAGAGAATACGAACACTGCAAAAATTTAAAAGAAAAATATGAATGTCGGCAAAGGTATTTGAGGCAAGTATAACGGTTTAATTTATTTTTTGGGAAAATGAGAGCTACAGGAGTTACTAAAGGTCAAAGGTCTAACCCCAAATTTTTTTTAATCCAAACATTTCGATATAAATTCCTATTGTTTCATAATATATAAATTTTATAAATATCTTGTAGTTTTAGCAAAAATGGTATATTTAAACCAATTCAAACAACTTTTTAAACTTATTTAATTTGTTATATTTAAAAATTCTACGTAGATTATGAATCAATCTTTTATTTTATAGACAAATCATCGCTACACAAAATCCATCAAAAATATCACCCTGATCCTTTCTGCGTAAGGGGCTTTCGTCCACGCTCCAAAAAACAATTGTGATCGGTCCGACTCCGTTCACAGTATTTTTTGGTGGTTTTGCATGCGTTTGGTATTTGTTTTTGTTTTAATTTATTGCAAAAACCATGATAAAAATATAGTAAGGTAGAACCGCTGAGAGTCACTTTTGAAATTCTTGACGTTTCCAAACAATTTAATTTTTAAATTTACTCACAGACTCACACACACATTTTCTTTTTCAATCTCAAGCAAAAACAATTTCGAACAATTTTAATTTTTTATTTTCACTTTTATATGATTTTAAAATGTTGGCAAACTTCAAAAAAAAATCATGGCCGACAAATTGAGAGAACGGTTCTACCTTACTATATTTTTATCATGGCAAAAACTACAAAATATTTGTAGTTATATACTTATGTATGTATATAACATTTTTGTGGTATCGTGGACTAAACTTTATCTGGTTTATATGTATATAGAAATTAGCCAATGAACTTTGGAATGGGTGTGCAATACACAGTTCCCAGCTGATTCACAACGCTGCAGCACATCCCAGTAACAAAAAGTATGGATAGCAATGGAAAGGGTATTCGAGCTGGAAAGGACTTTTAACCCATAATTGCCGTTGACGGAATATCAAAGAGCAAATAATTATTTTCAGCATATATCATGAAAACGTAAGAAATTCGTAAATCGCAAACGTTCATATACATCAGTAGTGTTATAACTAAAAAAGCAAACCTCGATATAAACGGCTTTAAAGTGTAAATCCGTATCGTTACCTTAATTTACAAAGGCACTAATCTGCAAACTTTTTACTTTACAGAAGAAACTAAAAACATTATAAAAAGAAAATTAAAAGCTGCATATAGGCCTTATAAAGTGGAATAACACCATTGTTTTTGGCACAAAGACTGAAGTTTTTAAGCTATAATTTTATATATCTTACCAGAATCTGTGAAAAAACCAGTTTCGAAAAAGTGTTGGCTAGGGCCTTTGTGAATTGAGGTAACGATAAAAATATTAAAAATTAGTAAACACTTTGTCCTTGTGAGATACCATGGTGGAATTATATGTGAGTTACCATGGTGGAATTATGCCAGGTGATAACGCGAGAAAGCTGTTTTATTACTTCACGTGTTTATTGCGCCAATGCCATATACAGGCTGCGAAATTGTCAGATACAGACAATCGCTGTTTTATTAGTTGACCTGTTTATTGCGCCAATATCAGATACGGGCAATCACACAAATAAATTTTTGTATTATTTGGATTAAGCTGTCTTTACATGAGGCAATTTTTTGACAGGCGATAATCGTCTGCAAAAGTTGCCCTGTTGTCTACTTTGAGGCAAGCGAATTTTGAATGACAATTTACACGAGCGCTTTTCTTAAGCCATGTTGAATCGCCTCATGTAATTATGGAGCTATTGAAGTACATGAGAGATATGTACACCATTAAAGTACTTACATAAATTGCTACTGGGAAAGAGTACCAAATTTTGAAAGCTCTTTAGGTCGGTGTTATGCAGACAAACTTTTGTTTGCCAAATTAAATGGCGGCTGCTTAGTTTGCTCGGAGGTGGTTATGTCGAGTTTGGCACAGGGTTGCACGTTCATTATGGTTTTCATGGCTATTGCCAACACGAAATAAGAATTTCAGATGTACATAACGCGCACAATTTAAAACTTTTGTATATGACAACACCGAATTTGCTGCAGTTTTTCCAAGACGAATTAATATAAGGTGATAGCAGGAGTACAAAAACAAAAATTTACATGTATTTTGTTTTTGCTTTGGCGGCATAAACTGTCAAAATCTGTAAGAGTGTGTGTAGAAATTCAAACAAAATTTTTCAATTTGATATCATTAGCCGTGCGGCGAAACACATACACAAAATCAGCTGAGCTAGTAACAAGTTTTTCCAAACAAAATTAGTTTCAAGGCGAATTAATACAAGGTGATAGCAGANATTTACATGTATTTTGTTTTTGCTTTGGCGGCATAAACTGTCAAAATCTGTAAGAGTGTGTGTAGAAATTCAAACAAAATTTTTCAGTTTGATATCAGAAGCCGTGCGGCGAAACACATACACAAAATCAGCTGTTTTGCTGTGAGAGTCGCCAAACTCGCACTCTCCGAGTTTGCTGCAACAACAATTGCACGCAGTTTGCCAAACAAAATTTCTGCATAACACCAACCTTAAAGAGAAAAGAGATTTTGCACCCTGTTCTCAACAACTGATAACGCACAACCCAACTGATAGCCAGGGCAATTTCCAAAAATTTTAAATAAATTGAAACTACTTATAAAAAAAAATTGAGTCGAGGGTTCGTATACGAGCCAGGCAAAGTCGACACAATAGCGGTGGCCCGATTAGTTTCCACACGGATCTCAAACCATTAACAAACAGTAGTTTTACGCTTGAGCCGTTTATATACGAAATGAATTTTCTGATACGCTTCATAATCTTTCTGCTTGACCCATCGGGCTTGGTACGCCGTCTATTGGTACGTCCTGCAGTTCAAATAGGATACAATATATATGATGACATAAAGAGCAGAGCTGATGAAAAAGTTGGCTCCTTGAAAGAGTTAGTACTTCGCGTCGGATTAGTTGCATTCGCTGTAGTGTTGATAATTTGGATAGCAGTGTTCATGTATGTCGCCTTCTACTATACATATATGCCTGCCATTTCGCATACACGACCGGTCCATATGCAATTCAAGTGAGTATTATAAAATTCGCAAGATCTAATTGAAAATAAATGTCCTTCACTATCAGGTCATGTTTGGATTCCGCAACACCTTGCACATTTCCTCACGCTCATGTCTCGCTCACAAAGAAACAACAATTGCTAATGGTAGGTCAGGCATATCGCGTAGTTGTCCAAATCGAAATGCCAGAGACACCACAGAATTTGGAATTTGGTATGTTCATGGTTTGTGGAGAAATGCGTGATAACAATGCTTTACTACGAGGGCAGTCTTGTCGTTCCGCTATGATGCGCTACCGTTCGCCTCTGATACGTGCAATAACTACCTGGGTATTGAGCCCACTCTTTGTGCTTGGATTGAAGGAAGAATTCCAGCGCGTACCAGTGGAAATATTCGCAAACTATTTAGAAGAGCGGCAACATCCAATTACCGACGTATTCGTAGAAATTCAGTCGCAAAAAATACAATTTTATACAGTATCCTTGCACATAGTCGCTGACTTTACAGGGCTACGGTACATTATGTACAATTGGCCAATACTTTCTGCTGTTGTTGGTAAGATTAATTTTGTACTAAAAAAGCAAGCTTTTATTTACACCACTTTTATCAAATCTTTAATAGCAATCAGCACCAATCTGTTCTTTATTTTGGTGATATTCCTACTAAGTTGGTATCATTGGTCCGACACCACATGGTTACACAATTTGCGTAAAAAGTATGGACGCATTACCGAAACTTTACAGAGTAAAACTAGTAAGGCAATTGCGTCGAAAAGTGGCTTCCGAGATGATGAAGACTTGAGTTTTCTGGATGACAAATCGAATGGCTCAGAGATAGAGGAAATGGGAGGCAGCAGCGATAGCCGAAGAAGCAGCAAAGAGGAATTGATCGGTAGTAAGCCAAGGAAAGACAATGAGGAACAACAGTTGCTTCTACGAAGAGTACAATAATCTTTTTAACGATTTGTACTTGTACTATAGATTGGGTATAATAACTATATATAACAATTAGCCTATCGTTTTTGAATATTGTTTTACTATTGTTTTAGATAGTTTTAAACAATGGTCGAATAAAAAGTATGTATACATCCATTCGTAAATAAGCACAACACGAAGCTATTGCTTATAAAATCCTACAACATACATATGTACATTTACACTTGCTCATTATACATTAAAGTGAAATAACACTCGTATTACGAAAAACAATAAAAGGTGTGTTAATTGATAAGCTAAGTTGACCTGACTGACTATCCATAAAAAACCATAATATGCATATTATGCACAACATACATACATGCCCTATCTCAGAAAACTTTTTAAGGGCGGCTNCACTCGTATTACGAAAAACAATAAAAGGTGTGTTAATTGATAAGCTAAGTTGACCTGACTATCCATAAAAAACCATAATATGCATATTATCCACAACATACATACATGCCCTATCTCAGAAAACTTTTTAAGGGCGGCCTATTTCAGAATTCGGTTCAAAAACGCCCTATCTCAACATATTTTCAATCTATCGCACACGATCTTCAAAACTGACACAATTCAAAATTTGGCATTTTTGAAATTATGCGCCAAAAACCTAAATAGAGCTTTCATTTACTTACCTACATACCTTTCAACTAAAGCTAGAGCATTTGTTTTGTTGTAATTTGTAGCAAAAACCTAAGGTAAAGTCTCCCTTGCTAATATGATTAGCGTATGTTAAGAAATAGTTTTGCGCATTTTCTGGCAAGCGTGTATTTTAGACTTGTGTTACCTTTGAAGATCGTGTGCGATATTTTCAGTTGAGATAGGGAGTTTTCTGATATAGAGCGTTCTTGTAAAGTTCTCTGGGATAGGGCTTTTTCAGTAAAATTCAGTTGAGATGGGGCATTTTCGAACCAAATTCTGAAATATGGCGTTCTTGAAAAGTTTTCTGAGAGGGAGTTTTCGAAACTGCTGGCGAGAGAGGTCGATCTTTCACTCAGCCGTCGATATACAGAAAAAGGTTATTCATAAACAGCAATGTACCCAAGAAGCAAAAACAAATTCATATGGGGCTTCGTTTCCACAACTTTTGCAATAATAGTTTTAGACGACACATATCCTCTCTGTATCGCCTCTAGAAATTCTTGCCAACCGGTGCTGAAACGGAGCTTCTACCGACGAACAAGAGTCTGCATTTACAAATTTATTAATTCTCATAGCAATTCGAACGGTTTATTGGTTCCTAAAATGGTGATTAGTACTGATAGTGAAAAAATGCCGAAGTACAATTTTTGCCATTTGTCCATCACATGCATAATTTGCTGCAGATAAGACCAATTGCTGTTTTATTTTTGGTTGAAGCTACGAAATTAAGATAAGAATGTTTCGACAAATGAATTATTACTCAGGATGAAAATCATGTTGGTACAAATATTTGCTTTATTAAATGCATTTCTTCCTTTCTACAACTTTACAATGGCACGGATGCTTTTGCCTGCATGCATCAAATCAAATGCCTCGTTAATCTTTTCCATGCCCATAGTGTGCGTAATAAATTCATCGACCATTAATTCGTTTCTCAGGTATTCTTCCACCAGCTTGGGCACATCCGAGACGCTCTTCCATCCGCCAAAAGCAGTGCCTTTCCATGTGCGACCAACAACAAGCTGGAAGGGGCGTGTACTTATCTCTTGACCAGCTGCAGCAACCCCAATAATAACTGATGTGCCCCAACCTTTGTGTGTCGCTTCAAGTGCAGCTCGCATGGTGTTAACATTGCCAATGCATTCAAAGGTATAATCGAAGCCACCATCCAAGAGGTCAATGATATAATTCTGAATGGGTCCCTTATCGGCCACTTCCTTGGGATTGATGAAGTCGGTGATACCGAATTTTTTTCCAATTTCAAATTTATCCGGATTTATATCGATACCGTAGATTTTTGAGGCGCCAGCTTTTCGACAACCCATGGCGGTGGCTAGACCAACAGCACCTAAGCCCCAAATTCCGCAAGTACTGCCGGGCTCTACTTTAGCAGTATTAATTGCGGCGCCATAGCCTGTAGGAATACCACAGCCTAAAAGTCCAACCTTTTCAAGTGGAGCTTTCTCGTCAATCTAAAAAATGGTTCTTATTAATTGATTGTACATATATTAATAAAATACATCAAAGATTTATTTAGCGCACCTTGCAAAGGGAGATATCAGCAACCACTGTGTATTGTGCAAAGGTCGATGTGCCCATAAAATGGAATACCTTCTGACCCTTACATGTGAAACGCGATGTGCCATCTGGCATAACACCTTGGCCTTGCGTTGTACGAACTTTTTGACAGAGATTTGTTTTATTGCTCCTGCAGAATTTGCATTCTTTGCACTGCGGAATGTACAGCGGTATGACATGGTCACCGGGCTTAAATGCGTTAACACCATCTCCAACACTTTCAACAATACCAGCTCCTTCATGGCCAAGTATTACAGGGAACACTAGAGTTCAAGATATTGGTTATGTATGGAATTGTATAAAAGATGCATTTCCATGATATGTTCGGTAGGTATACATATATACTAACCTCCTTCTGGGTCAAATCCACCCAGAGTATATGCGTCGGTATGGCAAACGCCGGATGCTACGATTTGAATACGCACTTCGTGCGCTTTCGGCGGAGCCACCTCTACATCTTCGATTACTAGCGGCTTTTTCGCCTCCCATGCAATGGCTGCCTTGCAAGTGATAACCTTGAAATTGACGATATCATTTTTGTTAGATACCGACACACATACACATAAGTATACATATATGTATAAATATGTAATTATAAAATTATACCCGCCACCACAACTAATTATGTACACCAATAATAAAGTATATAATCATACAGATACTTATTGAGGAGTATTTGGAACATTTAATATCCTTACTTTGCCTGCTGTTGAATACATCTTCCAGAATAACTTTATGCTACTTATTAATATTCACAATAAACCAAGTTCAGTGAATAGAAAAAAAGCTTTTTCACGATGTATCGATCGCAACTGCTCCAACTGGTGGTCGAAAACGAATTGAGATTGTGCGATAAAGAAAGTGAATGCCTGCCGGTATTTGGCCGCCTTACTTTGTGTTGTGTTAACCCTTCGTGTGTCCTGCGGGGTCTATTTAACATCAGTGATTCTGTAACGAGGTAGCGACACAATTTTGCGACGTGTGTTAAAGATGTCGACAAGCTGCAATAATTAAAATTTTCATTCCGGCCGAAGGACCCCTGCGCAGAAAGGTGTTCAGCCCCTCTTTTTCGGCAACACAGAAAGAAGAATTCTACTTAGTGAGGGTTATAATCCTTTTTCAAAAAATCCGATTTTCCCTATTTTCAAACACTTTCCAAGTGGTGTGTGGGGGGTGAGGCGGGGAAAGGGGCGACTTTTCATAAAGCGCGGTCCATTCTCTTTCGCTGAAATTTACTCGGAAGTGAATTCCAGAACCTGACCGAATATTAAAATACCAATTTTTCGCAGATATATGTAATGGAAAAAATCTAAAATATTCAGAATAAAGAAATGAGCCCGTTAAAATAAAAATAAGAACGCAATCATTCAAGCTCTGTACTTCACTTCCGAGTGAATTTCAACCTTTGGCTGTGGCTGTAGTTGAAATTCACCCAGAAGTGAATTGAAAACCTGACATGTTACATATTCACATATGCATTTTATTGGTATTATTCGATGACACTCTTATATGTAATTACATTTATCATATTGAATCCAATGTATGGGTTAATTTTAGGAGTGCTGTGCCTGCAACCATTTGCTAAGAACATGCTGAAAGCCTTGACGATAGAAATTCATTTACACAAGTTTAAAAAATCGCGTAAACATCTTTTTTTAGCAAGAAAGGTTGCGGTTCATTATATCAAGATGAAATGATGATGTAAGGTTTGCCACAGGATCGGTGAAATTCAATAAAAAAACAGCATTTACAGCTACAGCATGAAGTGTTATAGTATACGGTAAGCAATAACTTAATGAAGATTATATAGACAGCGAAATTTTATGGGAAATATTTTGTATAGCTTATGATGGTGGCACTGCCGGTGGCGCACCGATGATTGCTGGAATGCTTGGTTGAACATTTGTCGGCGGTGCATTTGCAGATGTGGGCAGTGGAGCACCACATGACACGCCTGCTGGTGTCAATACTGTCTGACTGGTGATTGTAGCGCCGTCTCCACTCGTTGATGCTACAGCAACGGATGTGGATGGAGTTGTGTCTGGTTAAAAAATTGTTAAAATAAGCGTATTATTGCTGGTTATATTTGCTATTTATTCAAATGTACCCATTGGCGTTGGTGGTTGTTGCTGTATAGCAGCCGATGATGCGCCAGGTAAACCAAGTGAAGCAGTTGTAGCTTGTGCATTCCCTCCCATAGCTGTTGATGTGGCTGTACCTTGACTCGTCGCAGTTGCACCTTGTGGTCCAACACTGCTTACACTATTAGACGTAGGTATACCGGCGCTTGTTGTGCTAGCTCCAGTTGCTCCGGAATGACCGGGAGCAGAAGTAACATTACCGACACTGCCAAGGGATGCGCCAGAATTAGCGGTTGAAGGACCACCGCCTGGGGCATTTGCAGCCGTGCCAGGTCCCTGCCATTGCTGTTCTTGTTGTAGGCGATGATGGGCTTGTTGACGGGCTCGAAATTCTGCTGCCTTCAGCTGTTCTAAGTGAAATTGCTGCCGCTCTGTTATGAGTTGTTGGCGCTGATACTCCAATCCCTCCCGTTCACGCTCCATTGTTGTTTCCAGTTCCTCGAAATGGCGTAGTTTAATTTCCAATTTTTTCATTTGCGTTTCGACCAGTAACGCCACCAACGACTTAATTTTTCGTTCCTCAAGAGCTGCCAAGTGTTTTGCCTTAACCGCTGCGGAAGCCAGAGCTGCAGCTGCAGCGGTCTGAACATTTGTCTCGTTGAATACATGCTGTTTTGCTGATTCGGGATCCTTTGCATTATCTGCGTCATTTGTGTCTTCAGTTTTAATTGCAGCACCATCTACAGAAAACGATATAAGTTAATATTTAGTATGCCCTTTATACTCAGGCCGGGATAAAGGTATATATTTGTACTTTTGCAGTCATTATCTGGTTTCTTTTTAGATTCTGTTTCAATTATTTTCTTCTCTGTATTACTAGCATCGTCTGAGGAGTAGATATTCATATTTTTCATGCAGGGATATGGATAAACGTAAACGAACATATGAAACGAGAACGAAGGACGAGCGGGATGCAGGTATATGTGGCAAACGCATGGCCGAAAATAGAAAAAGCAAATTTTGAATTAACATGTTCTTTGAATGGCTTGTAAACGTTTTCGGGAGGAACAGACAATCTTAAGCATACACAAACAAACGCCAGAGAGCATATCGATATATCACATTTTTTCGAAATATCCCTATTTTCTTTATATACCGCACCTGTATTCATTGCAATTGATCCAGCTCCGGTTCCAACAATATGAGCGTCTTCGTCTTCCTTATCCACTCCTGTTCCGGCTATACCACTGTTGGCTAGTCCAAAAGTTGGATTGAATTTACCTCCAGCGGATGCTTTTTCCACGTTCTTCATATGATTATCCATAATTGTAGCGGGTACCTCGTCCTAAAATCAAAATTTTGAACGTATTTTGCTTTTTTACAATTACCATTTACATTATACCTTTATAGCAGCAAATTCTTCCATAGCTGCTTTGGCTGCAGCAGCCGCCACGCGAGGATCAACCACAGAAGCTAAGAAAGCAACTGTTGACATGATAGGGTTGCCAGATTTACTAAATGGTATTGGTTGACATCCTAACGGACCCAAAAATCCGCCATCATCCTCTAGATATGGATCTTCGATAGGAAGTCGAAGGAAATGCAGTATGCACTCATCTTGTGTTCGTGTCCCTACGTGCTCACAAACCTTATTCCAGTCATCTTTATGCATTTCGAGACCCTCCAACAGAAGCAAAGTTTCCTGATCAGTCCACTCGCGTGTCATGCTGGCTGCGGTACGATTTTTCATCGCCGCTGGTTTCTTAGCATATTGGTCCAACTTTAAACCAAATTGCTGACCTGCACTGGAACCATTCTCTATAGTCTCGCTTTTGATAGTTATACCTCCAGGTAAGAGACCGGGTTTGTCTCCTTCCACGGATCCTTCTTTTCCATCTTTAATTATTTTTGGCTTGTCCAAGTCAAGTAGAGCTTTTGCTGCAGATGGCTGCTGCGTCTTTTGCGGATTCAACGATTGCAAACCAGAGGGCGTGTCTGATAAAATATGGAAATGGGAAGTGGGCGGGGGCCCCATTGGAGTCGGACGCAGCTCAGCGTCAATCTGGTAGTTAATTAGACCCCATTGTTCTAAAAATGCGTGAACACGCATTATGGCGCAGACATCGCCTGCAAGGTTTCTGCGACAGGCAGTGCTGGTTAAGTACTCAGTTGGATTTAACCTAAGAAGGTGCCACACAATTTTAGTTTAGAACTATAATTGTACTTATGTTTGTTACCTGTAGGTGTCAATCATAAAGTTACGATATGCCATGTAAATTTCAGGTGTTTTAGATTTATTTTTGCCATTGAAAAATTCCGACATTGCACGCTTTTCGATTACATGAATAGAATTGTAGTCAAACCAGGCAGAGTAGGAGGGCACTATGATGTGATGTGTCTGCTCGGTAACGTTGTCTTCCATATCTTCTTTAGCGGAGGAAGAGAACTCCTGAGTATTACTGTTGTCACTAGTTTTGCCAGTTTGAGAATTTTCTCCATCTCCTGTGGAAAGCGCTTGTGCTGCACTACCACCTGTCATTTCATCATCCAAATCTGTCATTGTTCCGCCTGATATATTAGGTTAAGGTTTTATATTAATAATATTGTAATTATTTATATCGATGATTTTAGTTTTACTATACCTATTATTAGTAATATTATTACCTTTAATTGGCATCATGTCATTGTCGGCGCGAGATTTTCCGCCCGGGGCTGGACTAGCATTAGACTGAAGCGACGATGTTTTTACTACTTCCTGTACGTTGGGTTCTGCTGGAGGATCATCCATATCTCGTGTTAAGTCCTCATCGTCCTCATCATTGCGTGATTTCTTATGTAATACAGCTGGCGATCGTTTGCGCTTTCCTGGTTTCGAAGCGTTTGGCGAAGGGGAACGGCGGCGTTTTTGCTTAGTGGCCGTACCACTGGCACCAGGCACTCGCTTTTTCTCATCCGCTCCAAATGACATGATATCCTCCACTGACATGCGATGTTTGTGTGTCTTCTTTTTGCCCGTTTCATCTACTTCGTAGTCTTCTTCGACCATCCATTCGTTATACTGCTCCAAGTCTAAAACCCATGAAGCTGACACGAACCAACGTTCTGCTGGTATCTCTGGATTCTCGGGCACATATTCCGGCAAATCAAATGAGTTAATGGCCCAGGAATCATAAGATTCCGGAAAATAATACCAATGTAACATTACATGATTTCCACGTTTAAAAACAGGACGTGCATATTCATCCGGGTGTGGATCAACCACTGGGTAAATGATATGAGTAGCTTCTTCCTCATCGGTAACGATCTCCACACGTCTGGTGATTAGGATATCACGCAGCCTTTGGGCCAGTTCTTTGTTTACCTCCGGGCGTATGTAAATGTAATGAATGCGATAAAGATTTGCTTCAACAAGAGCTTGTTCAATATCAATCAGCAACTGAATATTGGGGTCTTTGCGAGGGGGATTTTTACCCACAGAAAAATCGAACTTTTTGCCTCTTTGCTCGGCACGGAATCGAAACATTGTGCTGAAGATGACACATAGGCCGCCACCAGGTTTAAAATCCATAAATAAACGCATCTGCCAGAAATATATATTTGAATAGTTTATAGAAAAAATTACAAATAATAATTATTTATATTATGAATGAACAAATATATATGTGTTAAAACCAAAGCTAACACAAATAGAGTAACTTAAAATCAAATAAAAGTTTAAAAATTTGCGCAGATTGCGTTCGGAAATGCATCATGAAAAAAATAACCCATCGTATGCACCCTGCCATTTCTATTGAAGGGTATACATAAAATATTTCCTGTGTTCTACCAACTTACCGGGATCCGAGTCGCCGGCGGCTCTTGGGCATTTTTGCCAAGTTTAGCTTCCACATATTGCAAAAACTGGATTACCAACTGCGCAAGCGATTCCTTTGTAATTGATTCTGTATTATTTGCTAAATACTAGATGAGAAACATGAAAAGTAATATAATCGCTTTCAATGGTCAGCGCAGCGCCATTTTTGTTCGTGGCCGCGTTGTACTTACCTTTTTACAATTCTTCCCTAGCCAAAGACGAATAGTTTCAAAGCCTTGAAGTGATTCTGGAGATTGGAAGAACTCCACATTAGGACTTCCGTCCTTTTTAGGCCCCAAAGTGTTCATTTTTAAATTAGAAATTACTTTTTAAATACAGATTTTCACAATTAAATATCTAATTTCACGACCCGATCACCAAACCACGCACAACGAAACAAAAAGCCTGCTGCAAAAACAAGCAAGAATAAAGGGAATAAATTACGAATGACACTGTGATATTAAGACAAAACAGAGTTGCATTTCTCTATTTGAAATGTTCCAGAATTTGTCCCTGTCGCTTAAAGAACGCATTCTATTAAATCAAAAGACACATTCAGTTATTATTTAAAATTCATATAATTTTTGTTAACTGAAAAGGCAACTGTTTTGGTAAATTAAGTATTTAATATTAAGTAAAATTTGAATCTTTCCGACAGTCACTGTAAAGTTTAAATCAACCCTGCTGTTTGACAACCAAGAATGAACAACGAAGGCAGAGCCTGGCGCAGCGCAGCTGTGCGCTGCAATAAATCGCCCATCCAATCAAGAAACGCTGACAGTATAAATTTGACCGCTCAGCGAGATGGCTTTCCCAGGAAAAATCGAAAAATCGGAAAAAACAAGTGAAAAAGTGCAAGTGTTCAGTGAAAAGCCAAATGTTAAATTAAAGCGTTGAGAAAATAGTGATTAATTACTATGTGTGCTAAAAGGTAATAATTGCCTGAGAGGAAATGTGCTATTGAGACGCAAAAGTGGTGTGGGAATCTACAAAACAAGTTTTTCAAATAGTGGGACGCCACGAATTAATGAAAAATCGAATGTGCTCTACCTTTTTGGGACGTAAGCTGAAGCAGCGACGTAGGCAGAACTGTAGTTGTCGGAAAGAACTGTGGTGCGGTGCAGGGTGGCTTTGGTGCGAATTTCGTTCTAGACTTGTGGAAGTCGATATAGCACTATTTTCACTATTATATTAAGCAAATGTTAATAATATCCTGTTTTATTAAACTCGTAGCTGCATTAGAACTGAAACAAAGGAATATAAAAGGAGCGCTTGAAAGGAAGAGGCGAATTTGGAACGCCCCTGTCTACGAAAGCAGCGCAGTACAAAATACCTATCGACTGCGCGAATAAAAGAATTAA
>NW_016162690.1:34951-41305 GCF_001687245.7 Rhagoletis zephyria
AAAAAAAAACTGGTTATAATATTTTTTAGATGTTGCTGGGACAAAGGATCGAACCCAGGTCCTACGGAGTGATGGTACGCTACTTTAACCACTCGGCTTAAGCGGCCGTATTATGGGTACAGCCAAGTTAAAAAATTTAGGGACCACTTTAATTGTTAAAGAGCGAGAATGGATTAAAAGCAGGCGCGCTTTCACCTGCAGAAAACCCTAAAATTAAGTAAGTCGCGGATCCAGTGCCCAAGATCGTATGAACATATCCAATAAGTTCAATTTATTCAGACTCTTCTGCAAACAGAAACAAGATTTAAGTTTTAAAGTTTTTGTTGATCTGCAGCACGATGTTATACTGCCCGCGGAGCTCAAATCGGCCCGAATTTTCTTTCTTTTGTGGGATTTCGGTCTCTTTAAAAGTCGTTGTGAGAGAGTGATTTATGATTCTCACTTTTTTCGGGCGGTTTTGGAAAAAAGATTTTAAAGCTTTATAAGTACATAAATCGAAATTTTTTATGAAAATGTCACTTTATAAAGCTTTTAAAATCTACTTTGTTTTTTATGAATAAGTACATAAAATTTTAAGTTTATCGACTTGCATTTTCTTTCACGAAAAAAACGGGGTTTGTGCTCGTCAGCTTTTGATCAGTCTCCTCTTTTTTTGAAAACATTTGCAAAAATTCGCCTAAACATCAAAAAACTAATCTAAATTTTAGAACCATTGAACTAAAATTTTAAATATTGGAAATAATGTAAAACATACACTGAGAAAAGAGCTTAGATACGTCAACTAAGTACATTATGTATGTTTCTGTCACACACACATGAATTGGTTACAGTTACATTATTTGGTTATAGTTACGAAATCATGTGTTGGGAGAAATACATTTACTTGCATGTATATTGAATGTATAAAAACTATCACGCATTCTCGGAACGGTTTCTTGAATATACCAACAAACAAGGAATTTTCAAGCAAAAAACAAAACCGACTTCAATTGTCATATAAAAATTTAATATTATCGTTAATTTCCAATGACCTAAAGATCAGATTTAAACCAAATTTGTATGAGACCACCCTTGAGTTGCCACCTTTCCGATAGTCCGAAGTTATGCGGTAACATACATACAAAAAAATCCGACGAATTGATAACCTTCTCCTTTTCGTGAAGACGGTTAAAAATTGGTTCGATTTGTTCCACAAGAGCTCTAAAAACAAAGCCAATGAAGCAAAATATATATTTTTTTCAGTGGCCACACTATACATATGTATTTACCACCTCTCTGAACTTGGCAGGACAACTTTTTCTCAAAGCAAAAATTCCTATCGCATAATTTGCCGTTAATTATCCGTGAAAAGAATAATTTTTCCGCGGACATATTTTAAAAAATATCGAGTGCCACGGAAGTTAGCAGGGCACGCGATATTTTTTAAAATGTGTCCGCGGCAAAATAATTCTTTTCACGGATAAACAACGGATAATTTACGGCAAATTATCAGATAGTTAGTTTGGGTTTAGCTGGTTTCCTTTATTGGTTTTCAGAAGGTGTCCTGGTAACTTCCACGAAAGTTAGCAGGGCACGCGATATTTTTTAAAATGTGTCATCCGCAAAATAATTCTTTTCACGGATAAACAACGGATAATTTACGGCAAATTATCAGATAGTTAGTTTGGGTTTAGCTGGTTTCCTTTATTGGTTTTCAGAAGGTGCCCTGCTAACTTCCGTGCACTCGATATTTTTTAAAATATGTCCGCGGCAAAATTATTCTTTTCACGGATAATTTACGGATAATTAACGGCAAATTATGCGATAGGAATTTTCGCTTTGAGAAAAAGTTGTCCTGCCAAGTTCAGAGAGGTGTAATTACCCGGTTTAAATTGTACGAAAATTATTTCGAGTTGGATGAGTCTGATAAATATATCTCTTTTAACACAAGGTTTGGTAATTATAACCAACTAATATAACTATTAGCAAACGATTTGTTGGGAGAAACATATTTGGTTGACCTAACTTTACTCTTTCCTCAGTGCATGCCTTTTTTTTGATTGTAAGGTATTTCCTTTTCATTCTTGAATTTTCCTAAAAATTTATAATTCATTCATTAAATAAGCTCGGTTCTTGAAGAATATTAATGTACTTATTCAAGTGAAGCGAGGTATACATGTTTACATAATATTAATAATAATAATATTATTATATTATTATTATTATAATATTATTATTAATATTATGTATCTATATATGTACGTACGTGTACATATATTTGTATCTTTAAGAACGTGTGCTTTGAAACTTACTTACCCATAATAATACCGTTTTCATTGTCGCCGCTCGTTAAACGTTGAAATATTTCAAAATTCATTGTTTTTATGAATTAAGTCTTTTCTGTTTTACTGCATTTTTATTTGTTCATAAATATCGCCGTGTAGTCCTCAAAAGCTGCCTGGCATTTATAGTTCTGCGATGATTGTACAATATACAGTGGTGACTAAAATTAGGGGCTTTTACACGTTTTGGCTATTTTTCTTTTGTTTATTTACAATTTTTCAATTCTGTATGCAACTCCAGCTTATTTTCAAACAAAAACCATATATGTACATGCGAACTTTACACTTTGTAAAAAAATTACAAATATTTAACAAAGTTTTATCAAAACTTGAAAATTTCTTGAAAAATTTTTGGTATACAGTTATATAGCATATTAAATTTAGCAAGAGTAAGGTTACTTTGATTTTTGGTATCTTTTTATTTGCTTGAAATTTTTGTTATTAAAAGCTGGGTTATGCAAGACTTAGGGCTTAGGTTTCTCCAACTCAACTTAACTTAGTTTAGCCATTTTTTGAACTTAAGTCAAAAGTTAGCCTAATTTTTATTCAGCTTATTCTTGAATTAGTCCAAAAAATTGGCTAAACCAAGTCAAGTTGGGTTGGAGAAACCAGCCCATACACTTGACTTGACTTACCTAGAAACTTAGATGCGAATACTCAGCGTGTCGCCTATTATCTTTCCTGTTTGTTTTCATTTTCAGTACTTGTATTTGTACCTACACTTAAAATTGTAAAAGTTTAATTTGGTTTTACACCAAAATTGATTCAAAATTACGATTAAAAAATGTATTTACGCGATTCAAATTGCGATCGTTTTTGATTTATTCTTATTTTGTCTTTATTTGAATGTTTGTTTTTCGATTGCCAGATGAATTACTACATTTATACGAAAAATTATATTGGTGTGACATATTTGTAGGGATTTTATTAAAAAATGAAATGGCAGCATGATTCTCTCACGACTCTCTTTGCACTTAGAAATTTAACTTAGAAATCAAAAATCTATAGTTCTCCATGTTTCTAAGTGAAGTTGGTTTTTTGGCTAACACAAGAAAGCACAAAAACGTACATTTGACTTTTAATAAACTTATGACATTTCATTAAATTCTGCTGCCTGATCACTTAAGGAAATATTTTTTTTTAAAGCAGATTTTTGAAAATACCCGGTTTTTTAAATTATGCCGGCTACATAATTTTGAAAATGGGGTTGACGATTAGGTTTCAGAACGCATGAAGAATGTGATCAAAATTATACTTACATATCGTCGTTTAAAGTACAAAACGTTCTGCAAAACCGCGTAACTGACACTTTTTAAATTCATTTTGTTGGAAATTTTTCTTGAACCACAATATATTATAATATATAGGCTGCATTTCTTTATTCATTCTGATCGTTTGGAATAAATTTTTCTGTTTACTTATTCTTTAGAACGTTCCTGATGATATGTCAACGTACATATATTTCAAACGCATTCTGTGAAATGGGATTATCTGGAATATATAAAGAAACGCAGCCCTAATATTCACATACGAATGCTTTTTCGATCCGCTTACGACTGTTCGTAGGTGCTTGACAATTTCAAGCGAAAACGTACTCGAAAACGTTTCGTAAACGGCTATCATAAACGACTTTTTAGCTGGTTTTTTTTCGAGAAAATACCCAGTTACGAGCTCGTTTACGATGATTTTGCAGGCTGGGCAGATTTACGATTTTCAAGTCAAGTCAAGTCAAGTCAAGTCTAGGTGTGTTGGTTGATTTTTCCGACAGGGTGTTAAGATGATTTATTTTGGAACGAATTTCCGTCATCCCACTGAGAGGAGCACACATCTATAAAAAATAAACCACCTGTTCTGTTTTGTGGGTTATTTTTTGCTCTTAAATAGTGTGACATTTATTTTGGAACACTTTCAAAGTGGAGTGGGACATTTTCGACCTCTGTAATTAAGGTAACGTTATATGTATACATCATCCGGTGAATCGGACGACCATGACAAGCCTTAAACGGCATTCATCAAGAGTCAATCAACACCGTTATGAACTTTTTCCCACGAATGGCATCACCTATCTCAGACGAAGTGCTTGAGTTGCGTAATTTTGATACACTTTCGTATATATATCTATGTACATATCTATGTACATAAATATGTCGAATATATGAAGATGCGCCGTACCAGAATATCCACCTCTTCACATGTCCACTCCAACGGAACATATTTAATACCCCTATCCCTAAGGTCCAATCATGCCGAAATTGATCGTTTCCTTAACATACACAGTTAGATGCAATTGACATTTTGCAGATTCATTGATTCAGGCACTGCTTAGTAATCTTCTACCACAGCAATAAGTTCTATAAATATTTAGGATTTTGTATGCATTTTTTATTTCAAATATATACCTAAATATGTAGCTAACTTTACTTTGGGAAATTTATTCAAACGTTTTTACTTAATATTGCAGATAAAAGGAAGGAGAGAAGCAGCCATTTGTCGTAAACTGCATCAAAAACGCAAGCATACATGCGTATCTGCATACATAAATGCACACATAATAATTTTAATAAAGTATTCAAATCTTAAGTCTGGCCAAAAACCAAAGATCGTTCCATAAGTATCAGAAGCAGAGGAGAGGAGGTGCTTTATGGCGTATGCAAACTGGAACATTTAGTAATAACTAGCTAATACGCATACTCACACACACACACACACACATATATACATACATACATACATAGATACGCGAGGATAGATCTCGACCGATAAAAAGCAAGCAGACTTTTGCGTGGCATTAAAAGTAAAACAGAAATAAGTCAACAGCGGAGCTGAACAATGACATCGCGGTAAGTGTGGAGAACAGACTTCTTTATATTATGAATTTCTGTTTACATATGTACATGAGCAAGAATATATGTATGTATGTACATTACGGTGGTAAAAAAATGGGCAGTAAAATCAACTTTTTGGAACTTTTCTGCTTCTACCGCCAGAACTGAAGAATATCGAAGATAAGAATACCCGCATTTTTATTTATTTTAAAATCGGTTACTATGTAACTAGTGTCGCCGGGCATTTGAACTTTTCCATATATTTTATATGTAAAAAATAAATTTTTTCGTAGAATTGCCATAGATTCGTTAAATATAAATATTTTTCCATTAGAAATCTTCATAAATTTTTCTTAATATGCGTAATGTGCTTACTAACACACACACAAAAAAAAGCTAAAACGAGTTAAAACAATGGTGCTTAAAAAATGTTTATTTTTCAAAACAATTGAAAGGGTGTTTTGTTTTAATTCATTTATAGTCTCTTAGTGTGGCTTAGCACTCATAATAAACTTTTAATAATTAAAATAACATACGTATTTTTGTATTTTGGAACGAATTTCCGTCATACCTTGTCAAATTTGGTTTGGAGACAAACTAACCTGTTTCAGCGTTGTGCCATCTTCAGTGTCATTTTTCGTTCTGAAGATGTCACAACTCCGAAACCGGTTTTATCTCCAAACCAAATTTGACAACGGATGACGGAAATTCGTTCCAAAATACATCATACACCTACCCTGTCGGTAACAACAACAACCAAAAAGGAAATATGTATTTTTCTAATAAAAGGCATAAGATAGCCGGGCTTAAAAAAAGTAGTTTGTTATATTTTAAAGTTAAATATGCATTATCATTTTATGCTTCGAAGATCTCTGAAGTGAAATATTCTTATTCGATCAAAAATATTTGTTTTTAACGATTTTATAGAAATTTTAGGAAAAGTTATGTTTTCCCCATCTAAAATACTTATACTGAAAACTTCGAAAATTCGGCGGCACGGTAAAATATAACCGATTTTGAAATAAAACTTATGTGTCTCCTTATTTTTGATATTCTTGAATTCTAGGGCAAATATGTTGGACCATCCTAATGTACATACATAAATACATATGCCTACTTTTAATATTTATGTATAAGCATATCCAGCAGCTGTGTAAATTTGCGTACTAACGGGTGATTTTTTTGAGGTTAGGATTTTCATGCATTAG
>NW_016162692.1:0-16446 GCF_001687245.7 Rhagoletis zephyria
CATCAAAGAATGGTGCGTGACAGGACCCAAAATTGCCATGATCGCTTTCCTTGTCGATTGGACAGAGCACACAATTCCATTCGTCGGGCATTTGTGTACCTGACCATATTCTACATAATACGATTTTCCCATGGCACCCCAATTACCTAGTTGGCTCTCTCATTCATAATTCGCGCTCGAGTTATTTTCGAATTACGTAATTCGGCATGCAAAATACTGAGTGAGGAGTGTGTCTAAAACAGTTGAAGCATGCCTTCCGTCTATCACAGCACCATCGATTTGATTTCTCGTTTTTCAATCTGGAGACAACCTCGCAGCTTGATGGATATTTTTATACTTGAACCTAGTACTACGTACAGCCATGTTTCGAACCCCTGGCGAAGTCGATCAGTCTCTCGCTCTGTTTTCTTTGCTATTGTCATGAACACTGAACTTTCTGGTTTTTGGTTCAAATATTCCTTCTTTTCTCAGTCGCCAAACACAATTTAATTGATTTTTTATCTGATTGGAAACTTATTCTGTGAAGAGAAATTAGGTCATTGTTGTTCAGCTGTACGCGGCGTTATCGGCCTTGGATCGACAGTTTCGCAATAGGAACGTTCCCACGATAGTCGGGTCTAAAAACTCGTTGGGGAATTTGTATGCTGTTACAACAACCACAATAACAACACGCCCGCAATATAGTTCCGGATATTCCATATCGGAGAGTTGCCCTCGTTGAACTAGAAAACAGTGATCTCCGGCCCAATCCACAACCCATTTGTGGAACAATTTCAAAAGGGATGCAGATTCAATTAACGTGCCGTTTACTCTACGACAAACTGCATTGCAATATAATTAGATTCATAAATTCGTAAGAAAGTCGAGGTGATCACTCTGCAAATACCCTGTATTTACAGCGTCCGAAAGCACCTTGCAATTTGGTTCGTTTCACTTTTATACATACATAATCTATCAGCCCGCATATCAATTTTCTAGCCATATATGAGTTATGGCTTTTTAAATGCGGGCTTGCATTCAACCACACATACATATCTACAAATGTTTGTCCGATATGTAAGTTTACTCACAGAGTCATATAAGTTATTCACATACGTATGTATGTATGAAAGAATGCAGTAATTTCCCTGCACTTAAGTGAGATTTTCTAACTCCTCTCCTTTTTTTTTGCCAGCAAATGCCCAATCGATCGCTTTGGTTTAGTCCAAAATTTACTGCTAACATGCGTTTGCCCTTCGCTCGACGGATTGTTTAGTGCATAGCATGTAATTTCACATGGCTCCGTTCAAATAATCCACTTGTTATTTTTTGGTGGATGGATGCCGGAATCGCAAACGCGCACGAATTGTAATTGCCTTAATGGGGATGCGCCACTTTCCATGACTCGTCTATACTTGACTTGCCTATAGCTAGCTCATATGTTCGCCATGCAAGCACTTAAGTGTTCATAGTTTAACATTGCACAGCATTTAGCTAATCGTTGTGTGGGCGCAGGGAGTACAAGCAGGAGGCAAGGATGTTTTCGGTTGAATTTAGTTGGGAGATGCATGCACATTGATTGGGTGTAAGCCATGATTATCGCCACGAATGAATGAGATGTGAACTGGCTAAGGCGTTCATACGTCAATACCCGGGCTGGCTGGTGGATAGTAAATAGCTTTCGTATTGTATAAACGCTTAGGTACATATGAACCGAAAATTAATAGGAAAGTAGTAAAGTTGTGTAGTTGTTGGATACTTATGGACAGAGCAAGAGTTCCAAGACCCCCTAAAACACTCGCATGTTTGAGTAATCGTTGTTGAATTTATGCTCCTATTTGTTGTTAGCGTGTGAAAATGTTGTAATAGTTTCGCACGCGCTTGGATGCTTTTCGGCTTGCTTATTAAGTGGCTTGCGTAATCTTTTACCAGCGGACTCTTCTCTGGGGAGAATTCGTAATTTATTTTTTTTATTTTGGAGTAATTTAAATATTCAATTTCCGCGTTAACTTTTATATTTAATTAAATAGTTATTGAATAACTCAGCGGGAGGGAAGGGCCAGGTTGTGTGCATGTAAAAGAATATATATTCAAATAAAAAATGAGAGGCACTTAATGGCCATATTCCACATCTATGTACATGGTTGTGAGTCGGAAGTGTAGTCCGGAGGATGCGTCAAGCTAGGCTGCACACTGGGTTATTTATTTACTACATATATGTAGCACATATCGTCCACACCTCTGTGTCATATGGGTACGATGATGAAAGAGTTAGAAAGTGTGAGTTTCGATCTCCGGGAGAGGAATAATTTGGAACGCCCTCAGTCAGTATGGTTGCGGCAATCAAGACTGGTCTTTGCCTCATTAGAATAAGAGCCAGAAGTACGGAAGAAGGGGACTTTCTTCGCCAATATGCGGTATTTGGCGAAGCCCACCACTAACACTTTGTGGTTGCCTTTCCCAAACCATTCAGCAGTTCGTCGTACTCGTTCTTGTAGGAGTTAGACCCTTCAGTAAGTCGTGGATCTTTTTTGTAGAATTGTCCACCACTTTACCTGTCAGCCTTCCATCAAGCTTTTCGCACTCACTTTTTTCAAATTCTCTTTCCGCCTTTTTATCAACATCTACGCTATCGTTACAATTTGTTTTTCAAGATTTGACGAATCCACGAGTGTCTATTCGTGAAAAGAGCTCTCTGGCTCAGGAGTGCGATTCGACAACCGAAATCATTTACTGTTCGCTGCTGTCACGACCAAAACATGACCTAAATCTGGAAGTAGAGACCAGGATACACTATAAAGACGCCTCATTGAAACTTTATTTCAGACTGTCTGACCAATGCAAACTTTTCCAAGCAGGCTTTGCAACTATAAAAGAGGATGCACTTAGTATCTCTTCTCTATTGTGCGGACCATGGAAAGATCAATCAAATGCAAGCATTACGCATTTCCTGCCTTTCTCGACATAAATAGAGCTTTAAATAATACAATATAACTATCGAAGCAGTGACCCATTCTCTTGTGAATGTGGGAGTAACTAACTCCATATGCAGGTAAACTGATCGCATGCTAAGGAATGGAGTCAATCTGAGCAACATTGAACTGATGCTGTTTACCAAGATAACGACCCAAGTAAAACTCATATTCCGTTCCCTCAAAATTGGTTTAGGAGGTAACGTATCTGGACGTTGTACTAGATTCCAAACTGAGATGTAAAACAAATACCGAGAGATACGTGGAAATCAAACGATCTTCAGTAGAAAGTGAAGACTTAAGTCAAGACCTGTCCTTTAGATGTACTACAGTATATTTTGCTTAGCTGCCCAACCTTCTTTGCACGAAAAACTTGTGCGCTTAACCGAAAAAAGCACTTAAACGAATTTTCTTTACTACTTCAATGAGGAAGGTATCCGAATCCCTATGAAACCAAATAATGGAGGAGCACTTACCACGTAGNTTTTCCGAATGGTATCTAATTATCTATATAACTACATAAAATAATTGCCGTTTTCGTTGTTCTGCGAGATGAGCAAAATAAATAATAGCTTGTAAAATTAGGGTAAGTGTAGAGCCAGTGCAGGTAAACGTAATACTTTCTTTGATAATTGATAATAGTTGCAAATTTTTAAGGCAGGTATCGCTAATGTGCAGGTATGTTGAATGTATCTAACGGAGCAGTTTCCTTATAAATGTTAAAAATAATGGCGCTGATGCGCATTTTGGGGTAGGTATCTTAAATGTGCACTTAAGCACAAAGGCAGCAAAGCAAAATATACTGTATACGGCCCTTATCAGACCAATACTAATATACGGTACGTTAGAAAGGTGGCCAAGACGAAATTAAACAGCGAGCACCTCGTGCCGGAGCTGTAGGTGCAATTAGGTCGTGTAAAACAGATGCACGTAATGTTAATCTGCATCAACTATCCATAGAGATCCATATACTTTAAATTACAGCGAAGTTTGCAACCAGAATCAAAGATTCAGGCTGTTGGAATTCGAGATAATACGGGTATAGCGATGTTTTTGACAAGCTCTCAGATTTAGGCAAATAAATCACATAATATACCTGCTTCATTAGATCCCAGGAAATACTTTAAAGCGAAGTTCCCCGGAGAAGAGGCAGGGCTATCGAAGAAAACCAAAAGCTCCAAATTAGCGCGTGGGGTGGGAGTGGTTTTCTGTTCGAGTAATCAAAAGAGAAATACACTTTCGATTCGCATGAATGGCTGACACAGCCTACAAACCTGCAAAATTGCAAGGAATATCTCTTAATAAGGTCAAGAAAAGAGATCGTGATGTTATAAGGCAATAATACGGGTCACTGGCCCTTGCTGAATATGTAGCAGGGATGGACCTCCAGTACAAACATCGTTGCCGCAGTTGTAACCTCGAAGAAAGTAGGGAAATAGTCTTACATTACCCTTTGGAAAGTCCATCACTAGCAGATAAAAGACATAAGACACTAGGTAAATTCTTCATGCATGAACCCAAGGAGATTTTTAAATGCTCCATTACAAACAAAAGTATATTCATCGACAAGTTCAAGTGGTTTGAAGATACCAACGAATGGAGACATTATACCATACAGGAGATTCCAGAGAGAGCGCTAATTGGGTCCGGAGCCAATGCTCACGCGAGGTTGCTACCAACCAACCAACCAACTTGCCCTACGTCACTATCTAATACGACGTTCCAATGGCACGTAATTCACTATCCCAATCATAATTCGCTTTCCGTGCTCTCTTCGCATTATGTAATTCACCAAACAAAATTTTGAGAACGAATTGTAGGTTATTCAGATCTAATTTTTATGCGAATTGTGAACAAATCGCCGGCGTCTCTGATTTAATCGAACTCACCTGTGAGAGCAAGAGAGAAAAAAATTAGAACGAAGAAAGGAAGGAACTGAAGAAAAAAAAATCAATGAGATGTCAAATCGAAGAAGAAGATTAAGAACGTGTGGTGTAAACGGGGCAATTCAATAAAGTAACTGAGAATCGTACAACGTAATTGGCAGTACTACGATAGCTTATCAGCTGTCAAGTCGCTAAAGTGCTGTAAAGCCTTGTCGATAGTGACGACACATAAAAACTAGGCAAGTCATTACGAAGTTAGGTACTAAACTTGCCACTGGTTGAAAGATTATAAAGAGTTACCTACCGAGAAAGGGAGCTTCGCCATGTTTCTCACTGGAAATCTTCTTGAAGGACGAATCGATTCATTCATTCGTCTAGAATGTCTTATAATTAGGAATGTTAGTAAATTGTTCTGACGCAGATTCCGTGCCTCTTCAAGTGGCTGGCGGACCTAAGCTTAGCAGGTACTCATGAATTCTTAAGGTTTATTGGTATAATTGGATCGTGGATGTAGGAAGTCAATAAAAAAATAATCCACCTTAACCATATCTCACGGGAGAAGCTTCCTACATATTTTATTTGGACGCACACGGACTAAAAGCTCTAACTGATGTGATTGAAGCTTTTTGAAAACCAGCATTCTTTATATTATTATAGAAACATTGTTTTCTGCGTAGAGCCGCATGCGTATCTTGGCAGCAACAAGTAAACTTCGAGGCTTAGCAACGGCGTCTGTGATCTAATCATTCTGATCTTCGGTCGGAGTTAGATGCCTCGACCTTATAAATTTTTTAGTTGCGATGAGGTCTACATTTACCTTTAGTAAATCCTCAACTAGCTAGGCAGTTCTTATTCGTTAAAAAATGTTTAACGACAAAAGGCTAGTGGTGGGGTCGCAAAGAGGGCTTTACGAGTCAAGTCCCAACTACCAGATTTTTGTTAAGTAAAATATCTTTCCTATGCTACAGTTTTTTCTCCACCTCAATTGCCACAATTCTTATTAGGTTTATAACGTGACTCGGTGAGGGAGGTATTTCAAAATTATTACTTTTTATTTTTAGTAATTCAAAAATAATTTCTAAATTTAGTTCGCTCCCAAATCTAGTTAGATACCTGCTTGTAATATAAATATATTGCTAAAAATTATATAACATTTGGAGTGGTTTTCTATTGCTTACTAACTCACGAAGCAGCGAATGCAGCCTTTGGGCAAACTATCGATACCACTTACTGCCGTTAACAATAATGTCAATAAAAATCTATTTGCTCAGCACTTCGAAAACTTCCCAAACCCGGCGTGTCGAGTAACTAGTAACTGATAGTTGTGTAGTTAACAAACTGAAGGAATTTAGTATCGAAAAAAGAAATCAATTTGACTTGGCAAACAGTAAGCGGCCGATGCTTGTTGCCACTTGTTGACTGTTGACTGCCCAAATTGTAGCGATTTCCGTGGAGCCTCGGGTGATTGCAGAAGCAGAGTACTGCGCAGCGCAGCGGCAAACCAATGGTGTGACCTCTGCCTCCCCAACGTAGGCGACCAAATACAAACATATATATATCAAAACGAACTGCTAAAGCACCATCGTGTTGTCGGTGTTGTTGTACTTGTTGTTGTCAATATCTAGGGACTGCTTTGAAGTGCACTGCCACTCAAATATAAACGTTAAATATAAAATTGAAAAAGCCATTTTGCTGCCAATTTCGCAAACACTTAAACCAATTTCTCACTTCAATCCACACACAGCACAGCGTGCCGGAGACGCCGCCCTTTCCTTTCTAACACCCACATACAACTAGAAAAAGTTGATGCTTGAGTGTATGTATGTATGTATGTGCCTGCATTGGCTTGCATTGCGTTACAAAGCCACCGGGAAGTAGCACACATATTCGGCGACGACACATCCTTGTTATCCTTTGCACTCTGCACTTGGGTGTTGTTGCGGAAGACAGCGGCTGCAACAACGAGCACAAGCAAGCGAGTTTATGTAACTTCAAAGTCGTAAAGTGACAGTGGCAGCAAAGTGTGAAAATGTCATGTCACAAAGTGTTGGCAACATCACTTGACTTCGGATACATGAACAGCATGCATCCATGCATCATACCCGTGCACTCTTCCGGATGGACGGCCTTTTCGCTCGCTAGAGAGTTTGTTCGCATTCTTGAATGCATTCAACATTTAAGCGCGCTGCGCATACATATGTACATATATATCTATCTATACATTTGGGGGGTTTGACCAAATGTAAGATGTCTTCCTACAAAGTCAGTAAAATTGTGAATGTCCATGGAAATGATTTTACGACAGTTGTAATAAATTGAGTTTATTCTGTGAAAATACTTTGTTCAAAATTAGTTTCTTTTCCTCAGAATACTATCTGAGTGGTTGTTTAGTACATGTCTCTTTATTGGCTGACTAAACTTTTTTTGCGGCCGCTGTATTGTAGTGATTGAAAGTTCTTATGACCATTCGGCAGGACCTGGGATTTAGCCCAGTTTCCGACTAACATCAAAAACAAAAAGTTTTTTCTAATAGCGGCCGCTTTTCCGAGTGCGTAAAACTGTAGTTCCCGCCCCTTTGTGTGACAACATCAAGGCGAACGCCACAAATCACGTTGGGAGTCCCAGTAATGTCGAGGTTTGCTACTGAGTTATACTCCATAATTTAAAATTATCTATCAAATATTCAGACCAAAAATGAAGGGCGGTGTCAGTAGCAACCTTTCTGGTCACTCGACGTTTGGCTGTATCCGCCGGAGGATGCCGCGTAAACCGGCGGCTGAGGTGGCTCTCGCATTGCTCCGGGTCCGACGAAGCGTGGTCACCGAAAGAGGTTTAGACTCTGTCGTCATGCTTCGCCGGGTTGGACAATGACATTACGGTTGACCAAAGGTGAGGTTATAGCTCTCCAGATGCTCTTGCCACTTCACAGGTTGCCGAATCTCCGTATTAAGATCCCTAATTCGGGGATTCCCGAGATCGGCCTGACGAAGGTTGCCACGCTCATCAGCTAAAACAGCCGCTTCGGCAGGAAAATTTCGGACGGGGATCCGAGATGCATGCAGCTGGAAAAAAGCGGGCTGCAGCAGCTGTGAATGCCTTGCGGAACTTACGCTCACAGATGTGAACGTCGGTTGGTGCGGGAAGGGCAGAGACTGTGCATTCAGTAACTTCCGCGAAGCCGTTCCAACAAGTTTTGGAAAAGTTGATGTAGGTTCGGTGTTCAAGTTTATCAATCGAGATGACTATGGGCAGATGGTCTGATCATTCCGGACATCTGGAAATTGGGGAGAGTGGCCCCACTGCTTAAACCGGGAAGCCGGCCAACAGGGGAGAGAGAGAGAGAGGCTTATCATCTAATAACTCTCCTTTATTCGGCAGCGAAAACTTTTGAAGCCTTGCTACTCCCATACTACACGAACCACCTGACCCCAGCGAGGCATCAGCATGGGTTCCGTACAGTGCCCAGCACAAGAAGAGCACTTAACGCTATAAATACCCAGATAACTCTGGCATAAACCGAAACCGCCCCTTTAAGGGAACACTCGTAGTAGCGTTGGATTATTCAAAGGCGTTAGACACCGTCAGTCAATCCGCGCTACTGGAAGACGTTGCGTCTTCTTCTCTTCCACAGGTACTCAAACGGTGGTCAGCGAGCTATCGACATTCATTAGTAATTCTTTGAGACAAAACCAGCAAACCGAGGAGGAAGGGTTTCATAGGGTGGTGTTCTTTCCCCGCAGCTGTTTAATTATTACATATCAAAGCTCCCTCTGACGACTTTTACATAACAGCGCACGGGAATGGAATTGTTGACTTGTGCTCGAAATTAATTGCAGGGAGTCTAACCCTCACCCTCACGAAATCCTCAACAACTCTTTTTACCACCTGGACGGAGGAGTTAGGGCTGCAACTGAGTATTCACGTCGACTGCGAATAACCCAAAAATCGCATTACCTTCGACAGCCTGCTCTCCTTTTCGATGATAGAGTAAAAATTAAAGAGCCGCAACATGGTCATCAAGTCGCTAGCCAGCAGCACCTGGAGCAAAGGCAAAGATGCGTTGTTGGCAACACACAAACCAATTGGCCAGCCAGTTCTAAACAATGCAGCGCCACTGTGGTCGCCGAGGACTAGCAGGACGGAGTGTACGAAGGTACAGACATGCCAGAACACGGTACACCAGACCAGGACTGGATGCCTTCTGATGTCGCCCCAACACCACCTATACGACGAGACCCAGATGGTCCCCATCAAGGGGCACAACACAGTGCTCTGCAAGGAGTTCCTGGTAAGACTCCACAGACGCTGGCACCCGAACAGAGTCCTCGCCAAGGCACATCAGGAGGCATCCGTACGAACTAATGCACGAGGATCAGAAGTTTATAAAAGAACATCTGGACCTCACAGCCTACCGGAATGCCATAAACAGCAATCACAGGTAGTCGGTTCAACCTAGATCGACTCCCGACATGTGAATGCCATTTAGGGCGCATAACCACCTGACATGGATGGAACATAGCTTTGCCTCCGTTAGCTGAGCCTGACGACGATGGTTGATGGACAAGCCGATCTGAAGGGGGTTGAGTTGCTGCTACAACAGCAACGCTTAACTTATCAAATATTCGAACTCCATTCGTGCTGAATTTTCTAATATTTTTGTAACACTTTCGCGGTTCGAAGTCAACCTAGTGTTTTCTAAGCAGGCAAAATAATTATTTTCCGATAATTATTGTCCGATTGTGCCTTCAATTATCCCCCTGCTGAACCATTTAGTGTCACTGATTGAGAGGCTTCTTCCATAAGGTAAGCCAGAAACGTTGATACCAGATGCCGCAGTCTGCTTTTATACAGGACATTTGGAAATCCATTTCCTCCACTTTGTACTTAGTCCACACAACTTCTGCAACACGCAGAACCTTTCTGCATGGTTTTTCTATTAGACAGTGCCCGGTTAGAGTCCTCTCTTCTCACAGAGTATATGCTTTGTAACCGTTTCCTATCCCATTTATGCTACGTCTGCCTGGAAATTCAACAAGTATAAAAATTTCTTAAGTAGCAGCTTGCAAGTTCGTTTGTCATACTGCTTCCCTCTATGTCCCTATATTCTGCTGGAGATAGATGGCAGTCCAGCGCAATCTTAAAGTAAAAAGTGAAAGAGCTCACAACTTTCATTGCAGCCCGGCTATCACTAAAAATTTAGACGTCTCACAGCCTCCACGAAAGCTGAAACCTCAGATGATGAGAAAAATTTAAATTTAAATTTTCTGAGTCTCCATAGAGGAATCTGAACTTTGCCCCCTGACCGTGGTATTACCTATTGAAGGGGTGAGACTGAAAAAAATTAATTCTATTGATTTTTTCGAACCACCCTAATGTATATACATACATATACATATATTTAGTAGCAAATCGTCACATAAAATATAAATCACTTTTCAACCGCAACATTTAAGCCACTCAATGATTAATTCAGTATCTTTAAGACACCTCATATTTGGGATATCTATTGGAGATAGCATCAACACCACTAAAAGTAAACCATTAATCTCTTGCTAACACAACACATACATATGAATGCAAGTACTTAATTGTATGCTGCCATATATGGAAGTTTCGTAAAATTGGCCATAATCGCTACATCAACAACTTTAGGCCAATGCTGCTGGTGCTTACCGACCGGACGACCTTTGCCGCATACAACCATTTGCGAAGTACTTACATCGATAAAAAAATAACCAACATTTTGAAGGCAGCCAGATGTTGGGTGGAATCCAATTTGCGTCGCTCGCAAGTCCAATTCACACTACATATGTAAATAGTTTCGGTTGTGTTGGCATTACTTATTCTATTTGCGAAGCATTTAAACCACTGTTAAGATAAATATAAGTATCATTTCGGTGAATCCACACAATTCCATATGTGCATGAATATGAGCGCTCTTCGTGCCGCAGCTTCCAACTCCTTTCAACCGCTGGTGTTTGTATCCTTTTTGGAAATGTAGCATCAATCACGAGTCGCCGACGAACAAACAGGCAACTTGTGTGGCTACCCAAGTTTAGTTGAATTTCACCATTGTTGCTGCTTTTATTATGCGTGCATGTGTGTTCCTACTTACATAGAGCACGTTTCAACAGTTAACCAGCCATCCAGCCAAATTCTCCAAAATGCTGGCAACAGTAGCCGCCCGTTGCCTTCACGTGACATGAAAAACTTCTTTGTGCAACAAGTTTAACAAATTTGCAGCTGATAAATGATTTCGCTGTGATATCACAACACCACCAACTACTGTGCATTCCATTCACCTTTTATTCAACTGTGGTGCGAGCATCGTTGCTGTTATTGTTGTTGTATGAATATTACTATTTGAATAAAACTCACGCTGGTCATTAATAAATGTTGTTTGTTCTTGTTGTATTTCTTGTTATTTGCATTGTTCTGCTGCTGTGTTTGCTTTAACACTCCAAAGGTGTTAGTTTCCCTTTGTTGTTGCAGTCCTGGACATTTTTTTTTCTGATCCTTATGAATGAGTGTTTGTTATAGCCATTTGTATGCACACAGTGGGAGAAAAGTGTTCAATTGCTTGGAAAGTATTAATTGGTGACTGCATGTGTTCTGTATTATATTTTTGCAACTAAGTAAACAGAAAGTCGATACTAACTTACAATTTAAAATATGCTGCCGCTAGTACTGCGTTATTTCCACCATAGCGTTGTCTCATTTCCGGCATTAACTTTCCACCATTGCAGAAATTCGAACCAGCAACAACAGAACAGGTTTTACTATCAGTCGTGGGGTTTGCTGGTGTACTAAATAAAGGTTTTTAACCCATGCTTCAGGGTAGCGTAGTATGGAAGTATGGACAGTGCAGAAACTAGACCTGATGCCCAAACATATTATTGCAAAAAGCTTTGAAGTCGTAGTCCCCGATAAAGGTGGCCTTTCAGACAACTAAGTCGGCTTCAGGAAAGGCAGATCAACGGTAGATGCCACTTCGCCGGTTGTCAAACTGTCGCGGGAAGCAATAAGCTACCGAAGTTGGCTTGAAGGAGAAAAGGAGTACTGTTTAGTATTAACGATGGACATAAATAATGATTTCCAATTGTGATTGCTGGCCAAAAATACTAGATGGTATTCATATAATTGGTACGAAAGACTATCTGCCTACCTAGTTATTACCTCTTACCTAGTTATTAACCTGTACCTACGAAGTTAATTCTACTGTCGAACGTTGTTGTGTGAAAGAGAACAAGAATTTAAAACGAGTGAAATTACTGTTTATTTGACATAAGTGGCCATATTGCCTCGTCCAAATCCTCACTAAAGTACGACTTCATAGTTTATCTGAAATTTGCGTTTAAAAAAGCAGCAGTAACAGTGGCAGCGTTATCTATGATACAGCACAAGAAAGTGAAACGAAACAGCGACTGCCCACTTACACGCGAAGCCACCATACAAATTTACCGGCAAAAGAAGCGACGCCTTTTTCACCATTTTCAAGTCCTTTATTCGAAACCGCATCATATAGAGAAATAGAAAACAGCAATTTCACTCAAAGGTTGTAGCATATCACTGTATAGCGGAATTGAAACTCTGGCTAAGGTTGCGTACACAGGAGAAGCTACTCGAGCCGTGCGAAGCCGTTCGGAGTTTATCCTGCTCTCAAACTGCTGTAACTACCTATAACGATAAGCTCCGCTCCGTCTCGTTTAGTGTGAACACCTGTAGCTTAGCTCTGCTCTGCTTTGCCTTGCTTTGCTTGGCGCGGCTTGGTTTGGCAGCACTTTTTATGTTTAGGTCAGAGATGCTCAGCACTCGCGGGGAGAATTCTTTAAAGCGCGCACACTGATTTATATGAACGCGCACAGAGTAAAAGGTTTCTCTGCGCATCACTGGTTTAGGCACATAATTTTTTACGAGAAGAAAGCATCAAAAGCCTAACTCTGTCAGTGTGGGACTTTAACCCGAACTAAACCTCCTCTTGTCACACACCGATTCCCCCGGTACTACAGACATATATTTTGTCGGGAGGCGGTTTGAGCACAAGTCTTAACTGTTACGTTACTGTTCTGTTGTATTAGGTCAGAAGTTGCATCTACTTGTTACCACCCACTCTGACCCCTGTGGGATCAGTACGCCACCACCCATCATGCCCCTATCCATACCATAGTAAGTTCATTTCTAAGTTTGTTTCACACACTTTCTTGGCGTTCGCGAGTACACATTGCCTGAGTTTCATTAATTTTTGGCCAGATGTGCTTTGTTGTCTGACAGGTGAATTCTTTAGCCCAACTGGTGTTTAACTCCTCGATTAAGCAAATTTTCAATTTCTCTCTGCAATTGGTTAGAGGCATGCTCATTCTTTCCTTTCCGGCTTGTCCCCAGCAGGTTGAGAACCGCTCTGCATGTAATTTCTACCTTACTACTTAATAAATAGTTAGCAGCTTCGCTGTTGAAATAAAATCCTCTCGCCCCTTTTGGGCTATTTATTAAGAATTTGCTGTCTACGTAGAGAAGAGGAATGGTATAGTCTGAGCACTATAAATTACCCTGGGCTTCGTATGTGCATATAGGAGGTCGTACCATGGCTGGATTGCATTTTTAAATTGGGAGAATTTCTTTTAGCCAGGAATTCTTCGAATAGATTTACCGGTGAAAATCTTAAAATGAATTTCAAAGATTTGATAGGGGTCGAAGAAAGGTCTACCGTGACAAGTATGGATGCCATCCGGTGTACCCGTCCCGTTTTGGGCGTAGGAAGAGTTCTGGGACGCCTCGTAGAAGAAGATGGGCCGCACTACAGCTATCTTCATCCTGTGGTTCTCTTGCAGTTGCACAAGGTGGTAATGGTTTTCCTGGAGCGGTCGTCAGCGTAGTTAGAAGGGATCAGTAGCTTTCGTCTGGCGTAAATTGTGTCCCGTAAGGGAGATATTGCGGGTCCTAGTATATCAATACCCTTACGTTACGTACACTGGGGAAAAAAAATTTTAAATCAAATAGAAACGTAATTGATCTTACTATAAACGTCAACGAAAGTACTGTATATTGGTAAATATTCCATTCAATTATGCGCATATTAAAATGACCGCGTTCGTTCTGAAAAAGCGCCCGTGAAGCGAATAATCAAGACAAAAACTAAAAAAAAAAATATTTAACTTGCATGTTGCCTGCAGTGGAATTCGAACCCTGGCCATATCTGGATATCAACAAATTGTGCATCTTTGCGCACTCAGCTACACCCAGGCATATAAATTTGCTTTCAAATGTTGAATATTCATCAACACCACAGCACGCGATTTGTACAGATAAACATATACTATGTATTAATATGTGTGCTGTGTTGGGTGCATACCCTGCAAAAAATTGCGCGACTAATCTCTAAAGAGAGTATTCCGAGATTACTCTCAATCGGGTACAATTGGGCATTAATTAGTCCCAACTAGTCTCCTACGGGTACTAATGGAGGTCAATTAGTCTCGACTCATCCCTTGTGGGTATAATTGGAGATCAATTAGTCCCCAACTCATCTCTAACGGGTACTATTAACGACTTAATGATATGTACGCTCTTAGTCAATGAACGTTGGCACCTAGAGAGAGTATTCGCCTAACAAAACTGAGCACCCCGGTTCGAATCTCAGCTGGCAAAAATTTTTATTTTTATTTTTTAAAAGTGACTAGTCGCTTTTTATACCCTTTCGGGTATAAATGTGAACAATTAGTCTCTTCATAGGACATGCCCGAACAAAAGCGATCAGTTCATTCCATATAAAGAGATCAAAAGTGGTATTAGTCGCATGCTCCTTTGCGATTGATCCCGGAGTCATCGCGGATTAGTCCCATTTTTTGCAGGGTATGTACACTCATATATATACTCAGATGTGAACAGTCAAATACGTGCGTAATAAATTTTGTATGAAAATATCATTTTTAAATTCGTACATTTTTAAACGATAATCAAATATAAAGTATTCATTTTTACTATGCATTATTTGCCTTAGTGCAAAAGCTTTTCATGCGTATTATCAATGCTTAAGAGTTAATAAAACAATTACAAACTAAGGTGGATTTTTCTCAAATTAAAAATGGGATCTGTTTTCTTCTTTTCAAATCAGAACCAGCCCTTAAATACTTTAGAGTACGCCGAAGGAAAGGGCTTAGTATCCCGGCCGGAAATTCTTTTGAGCAAGCCTTGATTCCGTCTAGAGCCTGGCTAGATTTCCGTAACTGAGATTTTCCCGACAGTACCAAAACAGTTTCTTACATGGAAATCCATTCTACAGATAATCTTTTCCAGCGCTTAATAGATTTTCTTGGCAATGTTCGGCCCGCAATAAAATATGGGCAAGCCCTAGCATATAAAAATTAATGAGAGATAATCACCTCTGGTGCTGAACAGATTCTCTTAACAACGGTTTCCTCTCGTGGTGCCTGGACTGGCACTACTGCGAATTATATTAACCAGTTAAGATGCTTTTTCTTCAACATTTGAAGTGAAATGGCATTTCACTAGACGTCGCCCACTGTAAGAGCACTTCAATAAACGCGGATCATTTTTCAAATTATATCATAAACGTCAAATCAGATAAAGCGGAAGTTCAAAGACAGAGAACTCTGCAAAATAAGTAGGCGGACAAAGGAACAGCGGCGAAATCACGATCACATATGATATTCGTATGAAAAATAATATTCACAGAAGGAGAGGATAATTTACAATGTAGAAGAAGAAAGTGTGAAGCCACGAAATTCGCCACGTAGATAATTTAATGCTCTTTAAAAGGCCATAAAGGTATTACTTTAGGCAAGTGTGCGGGTGCTTACCTACATACATCATACAGCGTTGGCATAATGTACGACTAAGGTGGCTATACAATGAATACTATACTTTGAAGAAAATATATGCAAAAAAATCTCTTCACGTCGTATAAGTACATTTGTATACATGTACATACAAGTATGTAGATTTGTGCAGTACGAGTACCTATTTGGCAAAACAAACTTTTCACTGCGGTTTTAACGTTGGATTGTTTTCTGTAAGTTGTTTTGAGGAGTTGGAGTTTCTGTTGGCGGTAAGTGATGATGAATTGTCGGAACGTGTTCGCGCAAATATACCAAAAACAAAAATGAGAAAAAAAAACGTTTAGTAGATACGGAATACAAAAGCCACCAGTGTTGAGCTGCNGAGGTGGCTATACAATGAATACTATACTTTGAAGAAAATATATGCAAAAAAACATCTTCGCGTCGTATAAGTACATTTGTATACATGTACATACAAGTATGTAGATTTGTGCAGTACGAGTACCTATTTGGCAAAACAAACTTTTCACTGAGGTTTTAACGTTGGATTGTTTTCTGTAAGTTGTTTTGAGGAGTTGGAGTTTCTGTTGGCGGTAAGTGATGATGAATTGTCGGAACGTGTTTGCGCAAATATACCAAAAACAAAAATGAAAAATAAAAAACGTTTAGTAGATACGGAATACAAAAGCCACCAGTGTTGAGCTGCAAGGATAATGCCACGGAGATAGCAAAGCAATAATAATGCACTCGTATATGTGGACGGTGGTTTGGGAGTTTGTATGCTTGCGGTAAACTGTGATTTTAAGCGGAAGA